>NW_007578402.1:240796-271852 GCF_000690725.1 Stegastes partitus | reverse complement strand
CCCTCGATTGTGCAGATAATCAGCGATAATTAGGGAGATAAATTTCATAATCGCCGGCGCGCTGGGAATGTGGGTGGAGGGTGGCATCGGTTTTCTCTTCCCATTCTTTCCAGTGCGTTTCAGCCGGCAAACAAAGCCAGTCACAGCTCCCTGACCTAATTATACGCTTTGACTGCGGCCGTACGGGAGGAAGAGGGAATGCTGTGGGGAATTATGTGGGCCAACGCAGTGCCTTAATAAAGTCTATAAAAGGTAGAGCCGGTCCCACCTGCAGAGCCAGGGGTTTCCAGCGCATGTTCTTCAGCAGTGCAGGGGCGGAGCTGAGCGTGCTCTGCGGACGCTTCTTCAGGGTCAGGGACACGACGCCTTTATCTGCCCTCAGCGAGCCGACCAGGTTACGTAACTGCCAGCCCACCTGCGGACGACAGAGGACGGACAGTCTGAGAACACAGCAGCCTGCAGGAGGATATCATCACGCAACAGCCTGATTTAAACTCCGCTAAGTAACATTTACATGCAGCCTCAAGTTTGAATTCCGTCCACGTCGTGATTGGATCTCGCTTGTTGAGCCTTCTGTGCAAGGCAAGTGGGTGTGGAGGTGGTGAGTCTATCTATAGAGCTTTTGTGTGATATAACCTGCCCTCAATTTGAAAACAAATGCATATTACATATCGTTTTTTTCTTACCTACTATTTCTAGAAAAGCCAGCCAACACGCTTTGTTTGTAGGAGATTCAGAAACATATTGTAAACAAAAATAAAACGGGTCGCTGGGATGTGGCATTTATCTTCCTGAAGGCCTCGTCTGATTTGCATTTACAGGACTGACCTGAGATCTGATCATAATGCAAGAGGAGGTGCAGAGAAGGTTGGAGGACCTGATCACGCTAATTGCAATGCATGCTGCATGCATATGCACCTTGTAAATGAAGGGCACGGTCTGCATTACAGATATAAACTGGAGGCCGGCCAACCACAAATCACAAAACAGAACTGGGACTTGCTTTACGGACTAAATAACACCAAGTGGGCTTCACACAGATGCATAGTACATTTTACTAACACTAGATAGCAACTAAATATTAGTGTAAAGTTACTACTTATATGACTCTTTCCTCATAATAAAAGCTTTTCTGCCTCAAAAAAAAAAAAAAAAAAAGTATGATGACTTTTGCTCTTATTTTAGCTCTGTTTTTGGTCTCCACCATCTCCTAATACAATTATCTGTCTTTTTAAATGCTAACCTTTCTTCCCAAAACATCAGCTAACCTCATCTGGTTCCTGTGTGGCGCCAAGCAGGTCGTAAATAATTACTTTAATATGGCCTTTTTGCTGAACGCTGCTGCATATTGCGACCAAAAACAACCTGAATCAAAACAATAAAGTTGCAGAAAAACTAAAACAATGAGCTGAAAAATGCTATAATATGCTTTTAGAGCTGTTTATGAGCTAAATATTTGTGGATTTATCATTGACGGTGACCCCTTTTATTGTTACACCTTTAAATTTGATCCACCAGCATTATAAAAATATTGATTACAGCAGCTGTAAAGGTTTGTTTATGTCTGTAAAGCCACACAAAGAGGCACATATTCAATTAGGATCAAGTAAGAAACATACAAGCAGAGCAAATTATTCAGTTATCTGTGTAGACAATGGATCAAAAGAGCTGGAATGGTCCTTTAATATGCTTTTTTTTTTTTATCTTTTTCAGAGTATCAGAACAGAAAAACACTCAAATAAACACAAAAACGTATATTTAGAACACAACAGCAGCACACACACAGACAACAAGAAACCCACCACAGTCTGATGATTGACTTGAATGACTTCATCCCCTGCATGGATCTTCTTACAGCGGTCAGCCGGAGACTACAGCGAAACACAAGACAGAGAGAGAAGGAAAACAGACGGCTATGAATTGATCTGAACTTATTGATCCCTGCATGCCACGGCGAGCAAGTTTCACAACAAAGTGTACTTAAATAGGCTTCAGTGTAGCAGGATGAGGGGAGGTGGGGGGTAAGCTTTGCAGAGTCATCCATACGGAATCTGATATGTTGTTATGGATACAAATGTCAGATTTGCAGATATTCTGAGCATGAATTGGATTTCTGCACCTCCGGGTGCGGTGGGAAAGCCGCCGATAAAGCAAAGTGCCAGCTGCAGCTCGCTATGCGAACGTGTGAAAAACAGGATTACGAGCCTCTCACCCCTTCAGTGGTTCCTGTGATCACGTGGAGGCCGTCGTAGGTGGACTTGATGTACATTCCCTGATGGAGAGGAGGACAGAAAAGAAGGTTAAGTGCGGAGTAGGGGAAGTATTTTGCCTGGTGGTGAGTTTCTGGTCTTTGAGCTACTGAAAAACAAATAATTATCCCACTAAAGTCTGGATTCTCACTGGTCTGATGTCCTTTTGTTTCCCCGTAGTGGTTTCTTGGCAGCAGCTTCGCCTCGAATCTCTAATTTACTCCCAACAGTTGATGGTGAAATGTGTCTGCTGCCTAAACTCGGAGAACTCTTGGTCTTCTTTTCCCGGGGCGGTCCTCATGAGAGCCCGCTTCATGACAGCTTTTGACAGTGTTTGCGACTGAACTTGAAGAAACTTTCAAAGATCTTGAAATTTTCTGAACTGACTGACCTCCATGTCTTAAAAGTTATGACAGACCGTTATTTCTCTTCTCTTTATTGTCTCGTTCGAAGTAGGTTTAGGTCGCTGAAAAAGGGCTTTTGGTAAAAATCCTTCCAGTGTGTTAAGACTTCGAGTATCAACAGGGGGAAGTATTGACTGTTCAGAACGACAATGCAAACAAACCTTTGGTCCTGAGTCTACGTGTCTTTGCCTATTTCATCATTTAGGTTGTTTACGTGTTTTTCTGATTACATGCACTCACTAAGTAGAAGAATCTGTTGGGATTCCTCAGCATTGCCATTGCAGAGAAACCTTTAGAGTTCAAAATGGTTCCTTCAGGAAAGGTTCCTGAAGCATGTTTTGTGGGGTTTGGGGTACCGTTTTCCCATTATTATGTTTTCATTTATGACAAACAATCTGCAAAAATTAGATTTTTTAGACAAACAGGGACACAAATCTGTCGACAGAAAGCCAAACAAGATTTCAATTGGCCCAAATGTGCAAAACTAACAAATCTCCTTCATTGTTGCCAAAAAACTACAACCTATAATAATTTCTTCGTATGTTTTTTGATTGTTACTGATGAAAAAAAACTCACATTTTTTATATTTACACTAAAATTAAGCATTTTGCCGTCACCCTTGTTATTACTGTGTTATAAACTGAACCAACCAGATTACATTATAGACATGATGTGATATTGCAATGGACACAGTTAGAAATATAAAATAAAACAAAGGGTAAATACAGGTGTAAAGTGTCAGTTAGGTCTACACATAACTCTACTGAAATAGTTTCCAGGAACCCCTTTAGAGGTTCTTCCATAAACCTCTTTTCTGAATTTAGTTGTTACAGATTTCCTCCTGCAACTCGTCAAGAACGAAAGGATTCCTTGAACATCTACAGAGTTCGATGAGGCCTTTAACAAGATGATAAGAGCATTTTTCCAAACTCTTGAATTGTATGTCCAACCATGTCACTGGTATGACGTTGATGATCACGTAACAACGGCACATGTCCATGTCTGGGATGTGTTGGACAGGAAGTGAACAGTTGATTCTTGGACCCAACATGTGGGGGAATGTGGGCAGATCTGAGCAACTCTGATCACAACCAAACACTATGACCAGATGATGTGTGCCAGCTCCAACTCTATAGACTTAAACTATCTGCTGTTGGTGCCAGTTATAACAGGGCACCCTGGGGACCTGATTTGTCGACACACAAAAAGGCCCAACGGCACAGAAATGGCAATAAAATGCAAAACTGAATGCTTTATTTCAAGTAGGAGTTTGAAAAGTTTTGAACCAAAATCAAATTTTACTTTTTAATTAGTGAACTGTTGTTAAAGTACGACTCTATGAGCAACTTGTTGTTTTTTTCCATGACAGTCAATCAAATGCAGACATCATTATGTTACACAGGATAGTTAGGTTTAAAAGGGAAGGCGGCGTCTTTTAGTCTTTAATGTGGGCTATAGTGTTTGTTTTATATCTGTCTGAGCTCACACAATATGTCACACATCCACATTCACACAGGCTTTAACAAACCCAGCGAGGCGAACAGAGTCATTACCAGGCCTTCGGAGGTTTTGATGTTGGTGAGGTGAACCAGCTCGAGGTGGGCCGACTGAGAAACCAGCGGGTCCGACGACACGCAGACAATGTGCTCGCACACCTCCGACAGAGTCTTGCACTGCAGAGACGCAGGAGGAAACAACAGGGAGGGCAAACAGGGCTCTTATTAAGAGAACAAAGAACTAAATTAGACTATACTTCTGAACAAACCGCTTTGCCTCCTGCTGCAAAAGCTGCATCTTGTCTTTGGCTTCACTGAGCAAAATAAACATCTGAGTGTTTCTTGCTGCAGATTTTTTTTGTTTTCCTACCATATTAACCCAAGTTGAACCTGTCGGTGGTGCTTCTTGACATTTTAAAGGTATTTGCTTGTGTTTAGATTTATTTAGATTTCAATAAGTTTTATTTTTGGGTGACACAGTGGGCACCATGACTCATGATCTCATTGTTTTTTTCCATTTGCTTGCTTGCAACAACTAAATAAACCAACTTCAATCGCCCGAGCACATTAAATCCCTGTGGTGCATCCGCGGAAGTTTGATTTCGAGTCAGATTGAAGTTTCATTTTTGGGCCACAACAGGGCAAGTTCACGCAAGATAGTTTTGGCTTTATTTCTCCTGTTAATTAATTGTTTCCAGCCAAACAGAATGGAGGTGAATTTAATTTCGGTGCCCACAGCAGTGAAAAATTACAAATTTAGGAGTAGCATTTCTTTCTTGGCAGACACAATAAGACTCCATTCAACACGCTGTCGACGGTTTCAGGGATCATTTGCCTGGTAGAGAGTAGCTGGAATAAAAAGTGCTGACTGTGTTGTTGGATAATCCGCAGCAGAGGCTCCCAACTTTTTTTCAAGAGCATTTAAAAGACACAAAAAAGCTTCCCGCTGCACCGACAGTGAACTTTTGCTCCAGAACCGTCCGACCCGTAAAAAAAAAAGTGCATCCATCTCGTACTTTTGGTGTCATTTTCGCTGCCTCTCTGGCATCAGAGCGCTCTTGTTTCTTGATTACCCTCCAACGAATCAGACTAAAGAGGCTTCTTCACAGCAGACATGTCGATTTGTCAGAACAAGGGAAGCCCGGCTGAGACTAATGGCGCTAACGATGGCTCTGTTCCAGCGATTAGCGACGCCATTCGTCACACCTGCGTTTGACAAATCAAAACGTCTGCTGTGAAAAAGGTCAATCGAAGTTTAGCTGCCGTCGGAGTTTTGGGAGCCGCTGGCAAACAGGAAGTTGTTTTCCAGACGTATGCTTTTGAAATGTAATTTTTTTAATGCTGAGAGCAACATAAAGAAACCTTCATTCACCTCCATTGTTCCTCTTTTCTTGCTATGTTAATGTAAATACTGACATTTTCTTAAACTAGTTTAGCCGATTAGCTATTTAAAGCTACATGTTACCAAACATGCTCTGAGAGTTTAACCTCCACAGAGACTCTTCTCTTGTAGTTTAAAGAGCGTATTCACCAGGAAAACCTGCTGTGTGTCATTAAAGATGCATAAAATCCTGTTTGTTTCGTAACATAATGATAAAAATAGTGCTACCAACTAGGAAGGTAAGCTTTGAATTCAGTCTCTATCGTGTACATGTTAAAAAAAGCACAATAACTGAAATGGTTCCAACACGTTTTCAATAGCTTTTCATGTCAGATTTAAGAACCGACTCAACCTTTTAAGCCCCAAAACCTGCTGGTGGGACTTAAAAGGTGTGTTATCTTTTTTTGTTGTTTTTCAATTGTAAAAATTACACTTCTAATGAGAGCCAGAAACTGCAAATACAAGAAGATTCTTGGATTTTCAGCTTTCCTATAGTCCTTGAACTTTTCTTATGTATCGTGTTGGAAAACTTGACCAAACCTGAGCTTAACATCATCTTATTTTTAAAAAATTGTCAAAAATAAACAGTTTGCAGTCACCAGATTTTGAAAAAAACTAAAAATTCTGCATTTCTTTGTGCAATCGGGAAGCTGTTCGCGGCTCAGCTGCAACCAACAGTCACATGACAAAAATTCAGGTACTTTTGCGTTTACACAGCCTGCAGCTCAGCCGAAAGTGTGACTGTTATACAATTTATGATAATTAATTTATTAGCTTATTTCTACATATTATTAATTCGAATCTGTGAAGTAACTACTAAGTAAAAGATTTGTAGCCCGGAGGCGATTAACTTAGCTTAGCATAAAGACTGGAAGCAGGGGGAAACAGCTAGCCTGGCTCTAGCTAGACTCAAACAGTTTATCCTGCTAAGTGTATTTCTAAGCTTTAGCTAGAGCCAGGCTAGCTGTTTCCCTCCACTTCCAGTCTTTATGCTAAGCTAAGCTATGGCCTGGAGGCATTTAGCTTAGCTTAGCATAAAGACTGGAAGAAGGAGGAAACAGCTAGCCTGGCTCTAGCTAAAGCTCAAACAGTTTACCCTGTTTAGTGTATTTTTAAGCTTTAGCTAGAGCCAGGCTAGCTGTTTCCCCCTGCTTCGTCTTTATGCTAAGCTAAGCTAATCACCTCTGGGCTGCAGCTGTGGTTTTTGTCTTCTTGGTATAAAAAAAAAAAGAGAAGACAAGCGTCATTTCCAAGCATTTCCTAGAAGCAGTTCTGAACCACTGAAGCTCCTGTGTGCTTGTGGAGTATTTCATCAGTGGGGGAATGTGGGGAAAAGAAAAAAAACCAGGATGCTGCACATCAACACAGAGCAAATAAGGGACAGCTGGCTGAGAAAGCCGAACTCACCACATGAAGGATTTTGTTCTCCGTCTCAAACACCGTACAGTCCTGGGGGACGAGAGAAATTTAATGTAGCGCGAGCAGAACATCCTGTCTTGCAAACACTCAGCATCTCATGCCGCTCACGCTGCTACAGTACCTCTGTACACTGTCTCGGCCTCACATTACCGAAAGCCCTCCACCCCTCCAACCACCTGCACGCTCTAAACCCCCCTCACAGATTTAAAAAAAAAAAAAAACACGCCCACACAAACAGACACACTTATCTTTTATTTACACACACATCAGTCACGCAAAAAAAAAAAAAAAAGACAGACTGTAAAGGACATAAATAGCAAAAGAATGGAGGATGCAGAGTCTGAGGCTGCTGCATCACACCCACACACACTGGCTCTTAGGGGGATATGACAACCCACGGCAGCTCCCCTCTGCCTCGCACTTCAAGTGGAGGAGAATAAGAGCTATCAGCCTTCAAAACACACACACACACACACACACACACACACTCGCAAACAATTGCACACACCTGCTGTACAATGGTGGTGAGCTCCAGGCAGAGCTGAATGACATTATTTCGGGTTACTGAGTAGTCTGCCACTGCAGCAAAGGGAGACCTGGGAGGAACAGATAACACAGCAGCATGTCTTATAATGTTTCTGCTGCATTCGATGATGTGCAGAGGAGATGGACAGGAGGAGCGTCGTCACAAAGGAGGGGAGGGCGACACAGTTTACGGACACACAAACACAAAATGCCTGTAATCAGCAATGGAGGGGAATTTAGGTGAAAGTAGTTTTAAAACTCATTTGTAAAGGCAGGTTGGATGTGCACCGTAAAGCGTTTAAACTGCACAAAGCATGACCGGAAATGTAGTAAAGTAGGAGTAGCAGTGACAGAATAATAGTTAAACATTTGAAAATAGTGAAAAATGAATATAAACATTCTCCAGAAAACATTAGGATAAGTTTTTGTGTTTGAAAAACTGTCAAATATCTAAAAATATTCACGCACAATTGATAAATCCTGACACCAGAGAAGCTGGAACCAACAAATTATGGGCATTTTTGCTTAAAAATTGACATATTTATGCCATTTTCTTCCCTTTAATTGGCTAAACAGATAAAATTTCCTGTTCAAAGTGGGAAAAAATTATATTTCTGATGTGTTTTTTGGTAGAACAGTTTGAAAAATTTGGGAAGACCACAATAAAATTTCTTAAGATGACATAAAAAACTCAATTTTTAGTGTTTTCATGCACTGACCAAACACAAATGAAAGAAAATTAAATAAAGAGCATCATTAAAAAGTTGCTTCTCCTTTCATAACTGCTGTACAGGGCTCCAACTAATAATTATTTCCATTTATTCAATTATTTTTTTATTGATTTACTCAGAAATGGTGAAACATCCTCATCATCACATCACAGCGTCGTCACGGTTACAGGTTGCCATCCGTCACTGACTGGTTGCCAAACGTCAATAAGGCGGCTCTCACATCCCCCCCGAAGCACTTCGGTTAAGCTTCTGTCTGCGTCTATTTGTTACTGAATGAACCGAAATCAACGCCAATTCTTTCTTGTCGCTGGCAGCCGAGGTGTTCGGTATGTGTTGTGGCTTGTTAGTAACTGGTGCAGCTGGAAGGCTTAGTGGTAATTAAATCCTCCAGACTGAAAAACAAATCTTTTGCACTGGCACCAGAGAAAGCAGCTCATATCTGCTGATGCTGAGACCAGAACACTTCTCCGCTCGGTTAACCGATCGGCTTTGATTTCACGTGGGTCGACTAACGCCGCCGACGCTCCGGCAAACGTTGAACTTCGGAGCTGAATCTGCAACTCAGGGAAACCCATCATCCAGCTGGATGCTGCCTCGTACTGCGGATCTGTCCCATTACCCGCATTTATGGTCTCGAACGCTTCATGTGGTGCCTGGTTGTTAAAAACGGCAACACACAGAACACTTAACCTGCACTTGACGCTCTCTTTTTGAAGCCGTATTCACAGCTATTTCCCCACGGACTGCCGCTCCACACCAGTCCAGCTGCTGGATGCAGATGCTTGGACCAACATCAATCAACAGAAATGGAAAAGCTTATATTGGATTTCAAGTTCTAAAGTCCAAACACTACAAGTTAGGACAGAACATCCACGGGAATGCTGCTATTTTTGATAAGAATAAGTCCGATTAAATATTAAATAAGAAATATGTTGCAACCAATCACGTGACCTCTCTCTCATGTATTCCTCCAACAGGTGGTTTGTTTTAGTTATAAACTGTATGTTGATCCTGTTTATGCCCACAAATCATTTCAGCTTTTCCACGTTTAATAGCGATTTGTATTTGCGAGAGTGAATGTCATTAATTAGCATGCGAGAGGAGAAGCGTGTCCAGTTAAAACCGGGATGAGTCTGATTATCACATAAGCGCACAGAGCAACTGATGCTGTTGCCAGGCAATGCTCGCCATGGTGACGCTAGCTACAGATGACCACATCTTCCTAAACATTTGCTCATACTTACTCTGTTAGCCTTCTGGGCTTTTTTTTTGTGTGTGTGTCTTTTTCACTGCTACGTTTTATTAGCGTTTACAGCAAGTTTTTGCACCACAGTCTCCATTTGGTTTACATCGGTTTCCCCATGAGCTCACATGAGGCAGCGCTCTGCTCCCTGTGGTGCAGTAATCTTAATAATATCCCGTAGTGTGTGATGCACCAGTGTTTTTAAATCTTCTACTGCGTGCATGTCTGAATATTTTTTAGAAGTTTCTCCTTGTCTGGATTTCAAAGTCTGTTAGGATTTTAAAACTTCTGTAGTGTGAGTTCGGCCTTAGATTATACTTTGGTGTCTGTTTTGGATTGTTGCGCATCCTTCCACATACAACGATGCTGCTGTACATGCAAACTAGACCAGCTGGAGGCCTGAAGCTTTGAGCAGATCTGACATCTCTACGATCCACTAATGCAGAAGCAGATTCCCAGATGGTCCGGACCTCCATTAACGCAATATACTGTGAAAGAAATGTGTTTTTTCCCAGCAGCAAAGAGTATCGTTTAGGAGAAGACTGCAGCCGGACGTGAACGAGTATGAAAGGTTGTGGTGTTGTTTTGACGTCGAAGTTCGTACGTGCAGCAATCAACGTGACAAGCATGAATTCTGTTACAAAAGGTAATGAAAGAGAACAAAAAGATGCAAGACAAGATAGCCGGATGTTGGCAGTGTTTTCATGTAACTGTCACTCAAATGTGAAGCGCACTTTAGAAAAGTCGCATTAGTTTTGTTTCCAGTACCTGCTACCGTCAGAAGGTGGCGGTAGAGGCAACGTTACACATGACTGTGATAAACAGAGCAGAAGAAGCCCGAAAGAAAAAAAGAAGCTGCGCGTCAACTGCAAAAAAGCTACGACGAAGAAGAAATGAGCTAAATTTTGGCCGTCCATGAGCGACAAGGAAAGTCGTAATTATTCTGAGTCAGCTTTTATTGACCGTGTTTGGTGACGACGAAAGATTCAGAAAACGCTGATGATCATGGGGCTTAAATGATCAGAATTAATTAAAAAGGTGTTTTCCATCTTCTGTGAATATATTAACCATTTAGAAATCCTCTAAGGTAAAGAATTTCATCTTTGTATTAACTTCTGTAGCACTAAAATGCACATTAATGTCCGTCACAATGGAGCTGGAGGAGTCTACGAGTGTTGAGGTTGTGTATGGCGACATACAATGAGGCGTTGCATGCAGAGAGGAGGGATCCAAGGGACAGAAGAGGAGAAAAAAAAGGGAAAAGCATTAGAATTTATACAGCGTGAATGAAGTGAAGATGGCCGTCAGACAGTCATTTCTGGGTTTTACATTTTTATGGATGCCGCCAGAGGAACCGCTTTCCATAAAAGAGCACCTCATACTAAACAGTGATGCACAAAATAATCCTAATTCATTCTACTGTGTGTTCCTCTATGACGCATGCTGCCTAATTAACCACTAGAGCTAATGAGAATAATTAACCACTCATCCTTCAGTAACATGCAAACATTCAGCTGGTCAAACTCGTAATCAAAGTCTCTAATCATCTCCGGCTGAATTAAAGTGAATTTAAGCGTTTATGATTTGAATACACGATGCTGCCAGGTGAGAACTTATCCAGGTAGGTTGAGGGGAGGAAAGAGGATCCGGTGAAAGAAGCTGCAGGTAAAGAGGCCAGAGCGGTCCTGAGCTACACACCTCATCCAGACTACTTGTCATCTCAATCCAGGTTTTCAAAAAGCAAACAAACAAAAACTAAAAAAAAAAAAAGGCACAGTTTAGAACTGAATGTTCCTCTTAAAAAGCGGTGCTCCTGCTCCGGCTGAAATAAACTGTGTGAAGAAGGTTATTAAAGCACTTTGGATTTATGATGCTGCTCTGCCCCTGGCATCGTCAGCGTCTCCCACATGTCTGCGCGCTCGCTCAGAGTTTCCACTGAAGTTTGGGTTTTTGTTTTTAAAAAAAAAAACTATTTTCCTGCGAGAAGAGGGTCTTTAAAGCCTTTCCTTTGTGCAAACACAATGTTTATAAATGAAGCCCTGGGCGTAGCGGAGCATAATAGACTATTCAGGTGTGAACAAGGTGTTAACGATAAGGAACGCGCTGCAGCTAATGGGCTGCTAATGACTCCACGCTCGCACAAAAGGGACAAAACCAACACGCCGGCGCAGATATGCAACGGGGGGAAGTTAATGCATTCATTCACGGCATACATTATGATGGCAGATACAATGCAGCGATGAAACGAAGCGAGAGAAGGATGACATGTTCTAAAGACCCAGATTAGAATTCGGCCACAGCCTCTAGTGGATGATTTATCTGTGGTGTGTGTGATTTGGGTCATCAGTATTGAGGCTGAGTGCTATATATACATGCAGGACCTAAGGCTACGCAGACTGCTTGCTAACCACCAGGCTCCAGCCCTCAAACAACACTTTTTTCTTTTTTTTTTTGTTTCCTCCTCAGCATGAATGTGCTCAGACGACGTTACGATGTTGGCGAACTTTAACACCCTGAAGCGGCAAAATGATTTTTCTCAGAGTCATAACTCAGTCAGATCTGAACACACAGACGTAGTTTTACATTCAGATCATCAGGTCACTGTAAAAAATATTTCAACAACTTCTAATGAAATTATGTTCAACCAACTAATTACCTTGAGTTGGTAGAATTAGCTCTTCAATCAACAGTATTTTTAACGATCGGTTGGATAAACAAAGGTTTTTAAGTTAATTGCGCATAAAAATTAAGTTGTTTCAACAAGTTTTTCTCACATTACTTCAAAGGAATTCTTCATACTTATTTACCATCGCAATGCCCACGAGTTTTTAGGTTGAGAAAAAAAAATTAGGTTGCCTCAATAGATTTTCTTCAGCATTTTTTAGCGTCTTTTTTTCCATGTTTTTGCAAACGTAGCCGCTTTTGACAAACGTATTTGTTAGCTAGAAATGTTAATTAATCAACTGTTTTTATTTTGAACTGCAGTGTTGTGTTTGAACACAGACCACTTCACGTTGGGTAATATCACCTTGAAACATCCTTTGTATTGTATTTGCTTAACCTACAGGTTCTTGAACGCATCATCTTACCTGTCTAAACGAGTCGAAGCATTTTATTTGGGTAAAAGAGAGGACTTGTAATCTTGACATCATTGTGACGAAAAATTTAATTATAAAGCTAATTTGTTAGTACAACTTAAAGTAAATTTTAAAACTAACGCAAAATAGTGAGTTAAAATGACACAAGATATTAAGTTGATCCAGATACCAACATTATTGTGTCAACGCAACTTGTCAATTTTTTTTGTGTTTCTTTTATGAGTGCAGGACACCAGATGGAAATTAGCCCTGGGATCTGTCGTGTCCTCGGTTCAGCCTGGACACCTGATAACATGTCGGGATGCGCATTCTCTACCACACAGCATGGAAGTTTTTAAAGTTTACCTGAACAAATGTTTGCTGTTTTACTTCATTAACTCTGAACTATATTATTTATTGGTTCTGGTCAGTTACACAGAACCCCTCCAGATGACACTAACAAGCCGCCACGTTGACAACTTTCCACATAAAACGCAATTTTCAGCAGCTTTACAGGTAATAAAGCTCCAACGAAGCCACCGTACACTTGGTTTGTGCTGAAATGACCCCGTTATTCTGTCCGCACACTAACGAGCGTGGATTAAATACACAACAGCACGAATTTATCCCCAAAAAACAGCATTGCATGACCACTTTTATCCAGCACAAATCCTTAAATCCAGATCAACATGCTTAAATCTGCCACAGTGATATGTGTCCGTACATTTATGGGTATTAACAGGAGCAGCTAATGACCAACTCTGCATGCATTTATTGGGGCCAATTTGCTTAAATCTGAACAATTAAGGGCTAAAAAAAAAAGGCCGTTCCATGTGATCCAACCCAGCAATAACCCCACATGCTTTAAAGTCTACTCCTTCACTACACTGGTTTAAAAAGTGAAAAACACTCTCGCTGCATTTCAAAGCCATCAGCGAAATACATCGCACATAAACTGCAGCCTCTGTGGCCGTGTTATTAATTCATGGCTAGGTGCTTTCCAATGTGCATATAAAGAGGAAAATGAGGAGTTCAAAGAAACAGAAACGCGACGGCCCATAAATCCAGCCCAAAACGATATCTCGGGAGGGAAATGTAAACACACATATATGAGACGTGGGGGCGTCTGAGGCGGGGCAGAGATGTTATTTTATACATGAAAAGGTTGCGAAATGTCTTTTCAAGTCATTCGGAGCGAAGAAGACGCCGGGCGAGCTGCACTTTCCCTCCGTCCCCGAGAGATCTAACGATCGGCAATCAGAGCCAGATGAAAGTTCAGTTTTTAAACATGCTTTATGCTAATTTTTTCTTCTGTTCAACACCTTTTAAGAGGCAGAGATCCTGCGGCTGCTAATTCAAGACGACTTCTAGGCTGACGGTTCCCACGTCGTTAGGGGGTCCGTTAATGGTTTTAGTGAGAAAAAAAATCGTTTCTTATTCCCTGGCTGCGAGAATCAGGATTTCATCGAAAATAAAAGCTCTGGTGGGATCATATGCCTGTTAAATATAGCAGCGGACCCTCACAGAGCTGGAATATGCTCGTTTTTTTAACATATTTTTTATTTTTTTTTGTCTAATATGCTGGATTTTTGACAGCGCTGTCTCAGGGATGAGGAACAGAGTGCTCTGCTGAGTCTATCCCTTCCTCAATGTCGCGTTGCCATTTACAGTTGTATCATGGCGCGTGGGCGGCCGCGTGTGCGCTTGCATAAGTGTGTGTCAGTGCGTAGCGTTGTGGGTGTGCGTCTGCCAGCGCGTTGTTTTTTTTTTTTCCCATCCTGTGCGTTTGTCTCGATGGCCCGCGGACAGGTGTGGGTGCCTGGCATTTCAAGAACCGATGTCAAAGACCTTTAGTTCTGCATCTGACGTGTGTGAAGGAGATCGTGTCGAGTCATGAATAAATGAAGCGACAGCAGAGAGCGGAGAAGTGAGCGAGCGAGCGAGAGAGAGGCCTGACATTATTCCTTTGGAAAAAAAAAAATAACACCCAACATATTTCAAGAAAGATGTCAACACCTGCAGGAGCTTGTGCTCGTGCAGATTGAGGCTTTAGTCGTACAAACAGAGAACAGAGGGACGGTTTAGAAGCCTTGTTTGCATATCAGGCATTACATACATTCATATTTTGATTAGCTGATGACTTGTTTAGTTGCTAAAATATGGAAAACTGCAGCTGAAGGGGTGTTTTTAGTCGTCCCAAACCCAAAGATGCTCAGTTTGCATCCCAGAAACCTCAAATATCAACATTGATTTTTGTCTTTTTTCCAGTAAAGATGATTTAAACACTTAATCAAGAGTCGTAAACTGTTGCTGATTTGCTCCTGGACCCACTATTCCAGATACTTTTGTCGTTTTTCATGCTCCGTGCTGTTCGACACATCAAAACCTGCCCCAGCTGAAGTCGTCCTGAGTCAAACGTCTGCTGCTGTTTTGTGTCGTCGGCTGATCGCAGGTGAAAGTTTTGGTTCGCACACGTCCGAGACTTTTCTTTTCAGGCTTTGGATTATTATCTTTTTCCATTTCTGCTTTAGGATTGTTTGCTGGTCGGCCACAAATAAGACTTTAATTTGTGTTTGCAAAGCTCCGGCGTCTGGAGGCCGGGCTAATCTGTGCTTTATTGTGTCGTATCTCCCGGCTGTTATTACCTTTTGATAGCATTAGAAGCGCAGACACAGACAGGAAATGAAGAGCAGAGAGAGGGAGAGGGGGTCCGCACGGCCAAGAGTCAAACCGTGGACTTAACCTTTAAGCTGCTGAGCGCGGCGCTTTTTTCTTTTGTCGATATACTAACGTCACCTTTTGTACCGGCGAGCCTCGGCTGCGACCCCGGAGCCCTTGGATGCTGTTTACCGCTCTGCATTAAGATTTATTACTGCTGATATTATAATACTCATCTCCGTGAGCTAAGGTCAGATGGTGCCCTGGAAGACACTGGGTTTCCTTTATTTATGAGGCCCCGACTGGCTTTTCACCTCTTTGCATCTGTTGGCTCTTAATGCAGATTCTCACCAAACGAGCCGAAATGATCGGATTCAGCTGCACACTGTTTTCACTAAATCTAGTCTTCTTTAGCATGGACCTGTAACTTGGAACAACACTCAGAACTGCATGAAGCTTTCTGATTCTTATCCTCAGGAAGATTTCAGTTTTTAACTCTATCTTATGTATCAATATCCAGTATTGTCATTTAAACTGTTTCCTCATTTATGACTTGGTTTAGGAAAGATTACATCTCTTTTCATCGTACTTTTTATTCACACAGTACTTTAATACTTTTCTTTTACATATTTTATTTAGAATTTCTTAGCTCTAGATTATTATATTTACTTGGCAATAAAAAAGCTTCTGATTCTGATTCTTGTTGTACATCCAGCTGCTCTCAATGTAGCTGATGCACCTTGTTTTAACCTTGTGAACCCCAAAACTCACTGCTGAAAAGCAAGGTCTCTCTTTTTTTTTTAAAAAATGCCAAAATTACACAAATGATTAGAGTCAGAAATGGTAAAAACTTGTGAGAATGGTGGCTAAGTCGGGATAAAGTCTAAGCTTGTATATATAGATATTTTTTTTAAAAACAGTTGGCTTTACACGTCTCATTCAAAAAAATTTACCAAAAAAAAAAAACTAGTAGTAACTAGATTCTAAAAACATAAAAAAAAACTTTCATGCTTTTCTTTTAAAGGTATTTTTTGGCCTTTATTAGATCGGACAGTGGAGACAGAGACAGGAAAGTCAGGGAGGAGGATGGAGTAAGAGGTTGCAGCAAAGGGCCATGAGTGGGATTCGAACCCACGACTGCTGCATCAGAGCCTACAGCCCCTATATGTGGGTCACCAGCTCAACCAGGTGAGCTACAGCAGTGTCCTAAACATTTATGCTTTTCTATGCAACTGTGAAGCCGTCAGTGCAAACAACAGTCACGTGAAAAATTCAGGCACTATTCGGCTGAACTGCAGGAAGTGTTTACACAGAGTACATAGTGACAAAAACATTAAAAAAATAGTTAAATATCTGCAGGTATATTATGTACAGTTACTTTTTTCCTCCTGTTTTGTTCACACTTGTGGGCAGTTGGAAAGAAATTCAGCATTTGAGGCTTTTTTTGTTTTTGTTTATTTAGTGAATTTTTAATGATTTATGGTATTATAAATTATATTATACTTCACAGAAAACATGTTTAAGCTTCTCTGTACTACTTCCAGTCCTGGTTTCCATAGAGGTGCAGGATTTTATATTGCAGTGAAAAAATGAGCCAACAGTGAGTAAAAATGTGACAAGAACAAAAAAAGAAAAAGACACTACTTGAGGTCCAGAAGGTTAAATCTCTTTTGTGCTCTTTATTTTAAATGTTTTTATTATTTTACCAATTTGCCTTTTTAGTATTTTCTTCTTCATCTTTTCTCTCTTTTTATGTATTTATTGCGTCTCTGCTCTGCCACATAGTAAAAGACGCTTCAACCTAAATGGAGTTTAAGTAAAGGTTCACTTGGCTGCGAAGAAAGATGAGCTTATTGATTGATTGGCTTTAAAAAATGAAGAAGTGAACCTCTTTGTTTCTTCCTGAGCGTCCACAAGCAGGCGTCTAGTTGAGCTTTGCTTAATGTAAAGATTGGCAACAGGAGGAACCACGGAGGCCGACTCCGTCCAAAGGTAACAAAAGCTCGCTTCGGTTTTATCCTTAAAGTCGTCGGGATCGAAGCCAAGAAACACATTTCATATTTATTGCAATTAGCCAAATGAATGAATAAAATAGATTCATTGTTCTAAAGTTAATCCTCGAACGTAAAACCGCTAAAAGTAATAAAAATCTACGAGTGTCGTCCTGCATCTGATTTAGGAGTAACTGTAATATGAATAAAAACAGGTGTGTGCACAGGTTGTAGATTCCTAAAGAGGAAAAGAGCAGCTTCATGGAGTCAGTCTGGGTTTACATGACGAGACAGGAGACACATGAATCCACAGAAAAGACACTCAGCCTGCCAAGTGCACCGAGGAGAACTGCTGCTGCTTCAAACACAAATATTGATTCTGTTTGTGAACGCATCCTCACTTCACGTGACTCGGAGCCAACATCTAGTTCATATCTTTACCCCCCATGTGACCGACTGCAGTGAACATTCACAGGTGACGGTCTGAAGACTCCAACCTGCCTCGTCCCTCCTTTGCCTGAGATAAATTTAGCCGCTTAAGAGAAGGTATCACCTGTCCAGCCAGGCCAGCAGGCTCTTGGCGGCGGTGATGAGGTCCACCACGGAGGTCAGCAGATCGTTGGGGAGCCGCCGGGAGCTCCTGCTCTCCGATTGGCTGCTGCGGCGGCGGCCGGAAATGAAGTTCTGCAGGTTCTTGGCCGAGGCGCCGAGCTTGTGAGCCAGAGTCCTGACGCTCTCCGTCTCCAGTCCTGAGTTCTGCACGAAAACAAACAACGTAAACACGGAGCGGCTCAGAACAGGGAAGCACAAACACCTAAAGACTCATCGAGCACGACTTTGGTTTCCATCGTCTTTATTACTGAATACATTTATTGAATGATACAATAGATGCTACGAACATGATCGATATAAATGACTCACAGTGACTAGAACGGGTGTTAAAATTAGCAGCTCGTTTGAAAGACGCAGTAACGAGTGGGTGAGGATGAGGATGATTACGATGACATTTATCAACTTTCCCAGTTTCTTTTATTTTGTGGGATGTTTATGTGAATTAGCGGCACAAATAAAAACCAGTTTGCCTCCATATTCTGCTGATCTGTGCAAATTTAAACGAGCATTATTTGAGCTATGACAGTCAGATTTATTGATTTGAGATCAAATATTTGTAAAGCAAATAGAATATATAACAAAAAAAGGAGGAGGATTACTTTACTTTTTCACTCTGTTGGTATTTAAGGATGTTTTTTTTGTTTTGTTTATATGCGATTGGATTATTTCTTGTTTGCAATTTAAGTTTTAATGCAATAAATAAGTTTCCGTGATGACACACTGGCATAAACTATCAACTTAACAGATGGTTTCGACGAATGCTGCAATATTTTTGTGCAAAAAAAATAGGAAACAGACGGCAACGGAGGAAAGTGTGGCTTTAGTGGTGCTGAGGAACTTTAAAATTTGATGAATTCAAAATGAATTCTTCACATAAAAGCTGTTGTTAGTTGTCGTTTATCTACTATTTAAAATCAGCGGATAGAAGAGGTTGACAGGGACGAAGCTCTGTGGGGATAAACGTCAGAATAGAAATGCCTCTCGGTTCCTCCTGCTGCAGGATAAGAGTTCTAAACCAAACCGCTGGTAAAAATAACTGCAGATTTAACGAGACGCAGCTCAAAAGGAAAAGCTGCTAACTTGATAGAAAAGTTGTGTTTTTGCTGGAGGGGATGAGACCCGATCCGGAGGAATATTCCCAGTTTTGGTTTGTTAGATTTGTCTTCTGCTCACCACAAATCGTACAAGTTGTGCAGCTTCTCCAACTTTTATTTTATTTTTAAACTGCACAAACTTCCCTCATATCTTCACAAACTGATCCCAAGTAACTCATCTTCCAATCACAATATTCACTCTAAAGACAGACCAGAAGGTTTGTGACATGTGGAATAGTTTGCAGAGGATAGTAAATTAAAACAAACCGGTATCCTTACACGATATGGTAAATCCCTCTTTAACCAATTGTCCTGCTGCTTTCCTCATTTTGACAGTTGTTGGTTAAACTATTTTTCTTTAAACCTTCATATACTTTCAGCCATTTTTCACTACTGTTCCATTTACATGTTTCCTTTTAAAAAAACAGGCTGCTGATCTAAATATTGATTCATGACCTGATGAGATGAAGCTGAAGTAAGATCAAATCTTGCATCCCAGCTCTCCTCAGTCTAAAATTGAGCCTATTTGTTTTTTTCCCCTTGTGTTAGTGCCAATCGGAGGATGCAAGGATGTGATTCAGGACGCCAAAACTTTACTTCCTGCAATTTGTTTCACTGTGCATTCAAGAAGAGCGGCGTGCATTAAAGCTGCAGCCGTAGAGACGCCTAATGAAAGTCCTGCGCTGCGACGAAATTACAAAAAGCAAACTCACCAGAGCGCAGAGCAAGTCGACGGCCTCCAGGATGAGCTCCTGGTGTCCGATGCGAGAAACTCCCAGCTCCTCCAGCTCGGCGTGGCTAATCCTCAGCAGCCGCTCCCCGCACACACCTCCGCGCTCAAACACACACACGTACTGCTGCAAGCAGTCGTCCAGACCTGCAACAGACACACACACCACAGAGGTTACACACAATCAACACACTTGACTTGTTCCACAATAAGATCACGAACACAGTAAATAAAGTGATTTTCTGATGGACATTCCCTTCAGCTTCTCCTGTACTTAGTCTGTAGTGTTGTTTAGCAAATGTTAACACATGCTAACATGCTAAGCTAATGTGGTGAATGTGGTAAACATTTGGCCTGTCAGTGTCACCATTTTAACAATCTGGTGTAAGCACAGCTCACATCACTGCTGGGTCTCATCGAGGTGCTAGCGCGGCTAAAGACTGCTTTGTATATATTAGCATGCTAACAGGCTACTCTAAGATGTTGGACATGATTAACGTTAGGGCTTTTTATTATCAGCATGTTAGCATTGTGATTGTGAGTATGTTAGCGTACTGATGTTAGCATTCAACTCAGAGTAGATAGTGAACATGGTAAACTTTTGACCGTCTTAGCATCAACATGTTAGCATACTGTGAGTATGTTAGCAAGCTGGTATGTACATTTAGCTCAGACCAGAGCTGGACCTTCTTACAACTGCAATGTTAGCATACTGTGAGTATGCTGATGTTAGCATTTAGCTCAGTGCAGATGCTGAACATGGTAAACATAGGCCTTTTTATCACTGTTATGTTAGCATTATTATTGTAAGCATCTTAGCATGCTGATTTTAGCATCTAGCTCAGACCAGAGATGATGTATGGTAAACTTTTGATCTTCTTAGAATTTCCATATTAGCATACTGTGAGCATGTTAGCATGCTGATGTTAGCATTTAGCTCAGAGCATAGTCTAAACCATGGTAGTCATTAGACAGTCTTAGCATCACCACATGGGTATACTATGAGCATGTTAGCATGTTGATGTTAGCACTTAGCTCAAAGCAGGTGTTGAACATGGTAAACATAGCATCAGAACATTAGCATGTAAACGGTGTCCCACAAGGCTCAATGCTGGGGTTTCCAGCAATCAGCCTTTTTATTGCTTCCACATAAATATACATTATCTTTCAGTTTTATTTATCTTACCTTTTCGCACTGTTTTAGTCAATAAGTTTTAATTATTCTCTAAAATTTGTGCATATTCAATTCAACTTGTCTGTACAATTTTTGACTGAGTGAAATTTTTTATATCTTTTATATGCTTTTATTTTTGACCTTTGCCTTTAAGGCAGTTTAAATAACCTTTGCATAAAGTGACATTACACCCTTCAGCACTGCTTTGATAAACTACAAGTTGTATTCACCAGCATAAACTAATTCTTCTTAAGGCACATAAAACTAAAATCACGATCTGTATTGATGATGACACTTCTGTCACCTCTACAACGAGTGTCACTGACACCGAAAGGATCAAAAAGTACAAGCACCCAGAATTTGGATGGATAAGAAGGTGACCTTTAAATATCATGTGTGCAGACTGCTGACTAAGTGACACCAAAAAAAAAATGTGTTCTTTTACAGGAATGAATCGTGTTTCACACTGCTTTGTAGAAAAACACGTTTTCCATCAGTGTTGGATTACGGTGACATTTTGTACATGCATGCATCAGCCGTGACTGTTTAACATTCATCACTGGAGATGGTTATCATGCTAGCTGTGTGCTAGGACTGGGTGCCCTTCCCTTTCTGTAGGGCACGGCAGATATTATTTATTTATAAGATCCCTACTTTTTTTTGCTCCATTGCTGTGTCACGTTAGTCCAGATTTAAGTTACTGTGCTCCTGGAATAACATGGAGGACAAACTTATTTTAATTCCAGCTGTTCTTTTTTGAAATGATTCCTTTCCTTACTACATTATCATTATATTATTATTATGAGGCTTCGAGACCTCAGTGTATCCCGAGTTTAAATTAAGATTAGCTCACACCTGCTGCCTCACAGTGTGTTAAATGACCTCACAGATCATGTACCAGCTCTTCTTTCTTCCGCTGTGCTGCTATGCCGTTTTATATATATAGTAATTATGAGAGTGCACATTAGGTAGCCAGAAATTATGAGCCCTGGTTGCTGGATGCAAACTCCGACACCACCATCACTCATGATGAGCGCTCCGTGGCTCAGACGCTCCTTAACACGTTCATTCCCTCTGATCAATAACCACGCACATCCCTACTTAACATTAGAGGTTTCAGGCTGCGTTCCAGAAGAGCTAATCAGCTTTCTCTGCCACACTTTCACCGGCGGGTTCCCCCCTTTTTTTCAAAGTCTGCCTATAGGGACGACGGATTTCTTCCAGTCTGCACAGAAAAATGCGAGACAGTTTTATGCCGCCGCTTGCTCCCACTTTGTTTCAGAAAACACAGCAGCCGACGTGTCGTGTTTTCCAGACGTTTCGGGTTGTTTTGCAGTTTTGTACGTCGGGGCCCCTTTGAAAACCAGAAGAGAATAAATGTGACATACAGCTTATTTTAAGAGACACCTGAGGGCCACAGCATTCGTACATGTGCTGCTTTGAGGGCTGTTTTGCTGAGCGAGCAGAGAGAAAGGAAAGAAAGAAATTAATTCTGTCCTGCAAAGTAATCTCTACAAGATCTTTTAATTTTACTTCCTTCAGTGGAAGGATACAGTTAAGTTTGGATGACAGTAAGTTTTGTCAAAGGTCTGCATCCTTACAGATCAAAATTGAAAAGTCCTTGTCCTTGGACACATCCATCCATCCATTATCTATACACCGCTTAATCCTCACTAGGGTCATGGGGGGCTGGAGTCTATCCCAGCTGACTCAGGGCGAAGGCAGGAGACAGGTCGCCAGGAGAGAACCCACACTGCACGGGGAGAACATGCAAACTCCACGTAGAAAGATCCCGGGTGTCCTCACCGGGACGCGAACCGGCGACCTTCTTGCTGCGAGGCAACAATACCAACCGCGCCACCTTGCAGCCCCCCCGGACGCATAACAGTGTCAAATCTCTTCATATCTTTCGCAAAATGCTGCAAAAATCCTCCTTCTTTGCATCTTATATCAGAACTGTTATGGGAAATAAAATAAGGTTTGGTAACGTTAGAATAAGATTATAGCTGGTTTCACATAAAAAGGCGATTCTTAATTGCAGGTCAGCATCAAGACATGTGAGTTAGGAAGTGTGAAATAACCCAATATGGACAAAACTTCTCAGGATACGAGGCTGCCGAGCCGCATCTAAGAACATCCTGATTCTCTGTCCAGCGGTGATGCTATCAGCTGCACAATGGGGATAATGGGGCAGCTTGTCTTTTAAAGTTCACACACGGCGCTGCGCTCATTTACAGTCACGGGAAGCCGCAGAAGCAGACGTTTTCTAAAGCCGCTGGACGACCTAACAAGCACTTTGTTTTTGAAGTGTACCCAGGACTTTAATCAAGACATAACTCAGCAAGTTCTAAGAGTCGGCAGCACTTCTCATTCTGAACAGAACCAGTAGATACCTGGGATCTCAACTGCAGCTGTGCCACGACTATGATCACCAGTTAAATGCTTCTCAAATGTATGAACTTGTTGTTTATTTTGCCGTATTTTACACCCAAAAAGTGTTTGTGGCAGCTTAAAATAATGAATTTACTTGTAAAAACTAGATATGTTTCTGAAAAAAGAGCCGCTGTTGCATCCTAACCCTCCTCGTGCACCTGCCGCAGCAGATAAACAGGCATTACATGAAGTTTTACTACATTTCCAGCGGCGAAGCGGCCTCGAGTCGGCTCTATTTATGGCCCAAAGTCCAGCTAAGAGTCTCTAAAGGAGCTAAAACAAACGCTGCACCTGAAACGGGAGTCGAGAGGCTGGAACAAAAGGAGTAATGGATGGGCAATCAGGCAGCGATCCAGGTAAGACTTCACTCTCTGTTGTATTGTGTAACGTCTGTGTTGTGAGTATAGATGTGTGGGACGTTGTCTCTAGATGTGCTGTTGCGTGAGCGTGCCAGTGGGCGAGTGTGCGTGTGTTGTTTGAGTGCATGTGTGTGTGTGTGTGTGTGTGTGTGTTTGTCTGGCCAGAGTTGGTTTGCTGAGTCAAAGGAAAGCAGATCAAGACAGAGCAGCTCAGCTGCAGCCCCTGGCTCCCAAAACAATGAATGTATCCAGCTTCTAACCTCTTAACAAACAGCCAGCTGGAAAACACACACACATACACACACCTCAGAGGAATGAGCATTGATTTCCCCCGCTTCAAGTCCCCGCTTTATAATACACTCATCTATCATAACTGCGCTAACAAAGATGGAGGGGGAGAAAAAAAAAAAGAAAAAGCTGGGATGGGAAGAGAGCCGAGGAAGAGAGAGAGAGAGAATAAAGCAAAGAGTAAAAGAAAAAAAAAAATCTCATAAGCCAGCTGTTAAATTGCATGCAAACTATTTCACACACACACAAATTCCTTCTCTCATCAGCGACCAGCATTTGTCGCCTCCTGCGCCCTCCCTCCGCCTCCTCTCCCCGCCGCAGCCGCTAAATCTGAAGTCTAAATGAAGCGTTCAGTCCCAGAGTGCCGCGCATCGGGAAGAGAGAAAAAAAAAAACACACTGAACTCGAAGCCTGAAATCCATCAACATTTAAGAAACGGTATAATTTTGCCACCGAAAATGTAAACAGATGCAGGTTCCGCGGCCTTCGAGAGAAAAAGCAGCAATCAGTTCACGGAGATAAGGCGACGTCTCGTCAACTTTATCTCATTTTGGACGGAAACCCGACAAATTGATTTCCCTATCTGGACCTCCAAACACTTCAAGTCGATGAGCGATATCTCGGCTCACGGCCTCCGCCGACAGGAATGAAAGAGCTCGATAAGAATGAAGACATCAGACTGCCCAGGGGTGGTTTGTGCTTTAATGTTGGGTTGAGGTCACTGGAGGTACATGCAAGGCTCCAAAGTGGAACTTAAAGTCAATTAAAAACTCACAGTTGGTTCCTTTTCAGGGTTCAATATTGACCGTTTTGACTTAATTTAATTATTTTAAAGCTATAATCCGCAGCTATAATAAGGGTTTTACCATATTTACAAGAACTCTTATAAAACTAATAAATAAATGCAAGTAAATTTCATTAAAAAAGTGGATAAATGTAGATTATATAGAGTTAGCCTTGATAAAATGTGGAAATGCAAAGCCGGTATTAGCATAATTCCCCAAACATAACGGTACACAAAGTCCAATAGAGTCCTGCTGCTAAATTTAAATGCAAAACACATGGTGGACGATAATTAATCTGCTATTAATGCATTAATTTCTGCCTTAAAGGGCAATTTTGACTGACTGGCTGCCTTTTTAGGGGTTCAAGCAAAGCCCCTTACTTCCAATTAAGTGAAATTTCGACGCTAATTAAAAGACACCTCGTATTCTTTACATTGTGCCATTTGCTATTTTTACTCAAGTAAGGCATCCGAGCGCTTTAACGCGTTCTAATGAGCGCTAATCGCGGCGGATTCCTAACGGACGTGAGGCTGATTAAAACAATGCTGGCTCTGGCGGGCGAAGTGTTACTATGGCTGCGAGAGGCAGCGAGATGCACACAAGCAGAAGGGGAGAGCTACACTGTGTGGCAAAAGTTCACTGATAATCAGCGTCGCTTATCACTGGCAGTGAGGGAGAGCGTGAATGCCCTGAATACTGATGAGTCAAATTGTAAGTGGCATCGGCGAGCGCACACACGCCCACGTACCAAACAGAAAGCAGCAGCGCTACGTAGTTAATATACATTCACTATAATGGATGCTGCATTGATGCATTCTTCATCTGCAGGCGGACGTTCCCCCACGACCACGTTAGCTCAGCTCCAGCAGCGGATAAACAATCTCAACCGTTTATTCACTCAGCTGAGATTGTTTATCCATTGCTTTAATTTTAACCATTAGCTTTTTAGCTTATAGCATTTTTAGTTAATTGGCGATAGCTGTTTATGACTATTCTATATTATTTTAGCGAAACATTTTATAATTTATCCATTAGACCTTCTTTCACGGCACAATTTTTAACATTTCAACAATAAGCCTTGCTTTTAGCGAACTGTTTAACCTTTTGGCCTTTGCTTTTAACCACTCATTTTCACCATTTCACATATTCCTTACTTTTAACCAACTATTTCAGCTGTTTCTTCTTTACTTTTAGCTACACATTTTAAACATCTAATTGCTACTTTAGCCAATTTTAAAAAAATAAATAAATCAATTCACCTATATTTAGCCGATACCCTTTTATTTATAGCTACTTTTTAGCTAATTAGCTAAAACTGTTTCTAACTTTTTGCTCATAAAGTAAAACTGGTAATAAACATTTTAACCATCACCCATTCCTTTTAGCATTTAGATATTAATTTAGCTTGTATTTTACAGCATTTATCTATTTGCCTATATTAGCTTTTACCCTTTAATTCATTATTTTTAGCCAGTTAGCTAAAGCTGTTAATAACCATTACCTCTGCTTTTAGCAACGCAATTAATAATTTATCCATTACAACTACTTTTACAGAATCATTTAACCCTTTAACGACTGACTTTACCTTTACTTCTTGCCTTTATTCATTGTTTTTAGCTAACACTGGTTAGGAACATTTCAACCTTTTAGCTTTGCCTTTAGCTTTAACTTTAGTCCTTACTTTTTACTTTTAACCTAAACCATTTATCCATTTCAGCAACCTGTAGCAAACGCTCATTGTTATTATTATTATGTTAGAAATATTCAGCTATTTTCACCTACAGTTTATTTAATAGTTTGCTGCTTAACTACTCTTTCAGTTTCTGTGCTGGTTTACAGGTGTGACAGCTGCCTCTGTTTATTTATTTATTTATTTTTTAATAGCTTTTTTTTTTTTTTTTGCAGTTGCAATTTACAGAATTACCCCAGTTCAGGAAGCACTGTTTCCCTGCAGTGCAAATGTCAAAATGTACCCGCCCAAGTGTTTTGCTATAAATTGACCGGCAGCAGCTCAGTGTTTACGTCTGTGTGGGTTTGTTGTATAATGCTGTGTGTCTGTACAGTCGTGCGCTCACATCTCTGTATGAACAGTATACGTGTCCATGTGTGTGAGAGCGAGCGGGATCATGCGTGTGCTTGTGTTTGACTGGTACAAAAAGTGTGATTCATGGCTGACTCACACACTTAACTCCCACAGAGGCACACTTTTCACAAGAGCAGGCGAGCCAAACTCCCACAAACACCCTCTTTCTCTCTGTCACACACACACATCTAATAAAACTAGATTTTTGCACTGACTTCTGGGATGCTGGAGAGTCCTATAAAAGAGCTGGCCCTCCCAGTCGGGTTATGTGTCATCTGTTCCAAGCGCTCTGAAGCGTCGGTAACAATAAAAGTTAGACGAGCGCTCGCTCTGTCCCTGGGATTTTGTAAATGCAGGATGTTAGAAGCCGGCGGCTGTTAGAAGCGAGTTTATGACCGGAAAGTTGCCAGTTTGAATCCCAGTGTGTCCTCTGGGAAAATTTTGCATGGATAGAATAAACTAGGGAAACTATTCCTCCAGTAATAACTGTGTTTTTCTGCCTTTGGCGTGTATATTCCTACAGATCCTGAGTGTAAATGTTGGTGTTTACTACAGACGTTGCTCTCTTGACTGGTCTGGTTTGAATATCACTTGAAAACAGCAAGACGCCCTCATCACATTAGTCTTGTGTCAATATAATTAGGAAAGCAAAAAAAACAAAAACAAACACAAAACGCAAAGATCTAAGGCATGAAAAGCGGAGAGCGGGAACTGAAGCAACACAACTTTGCTTCAGGCAAAGAACAAGTTAAACATTTTACTTTGGAAATTTGCATTTGTCAATAAACAGAATATCAACAAGTGTAAAGCTGCACTTCAGTACATCCAGATGTCTGTTTCCATTTTATATTTACAGCTGGAAAAAGTTTAGATTAATGCATTACACACAAACAAAAACTATAAGGGAGCAAAATTCTAAATATTGGAATTACTTTTTAAAGGTAAAATGTCTTCGTTTGTCAAATGTTGCAGGCCGGTTAAAATGAAGCTGGGTCGTGATTTACAAAAATAAAGCAATAAATTATAAAGCAGCAGCAAACTTTCTAACTGACCACATTGGTTGAAATAGTTCAGCGTAAGTTCTCACTCGTAAATGCTAATAAATCCAGACAGAATAAGTTAGGGATCAGCTGGAAAACATAACAGAGCACTTAAAGCTAATGAGATTCAGTGCAGGACTAGCATAGATATGTATAATAAAGGCTAGATGTCTTAAGGCGCCGTTTCGACGGCATCAGTGGCGGCCATCTTGATTCGGGGAAGCTCTCTGGAGGAACCTGTGGGTCGTGAAGGAAGGTGAGTGATCTGTACAAACGTAAATACTCTTATCTCGCTGAAATCTTGACGGATTTACAAACAGTTTGGTTTCTTACAAACGTTATTAACGTGGCTACAATTCACATTATGATGATATATAATAATATATAATATATTTAATAATGACCCCAAACTTTTGACCAGAAGTGTAACATAATTATCCATAAGTCCAGCGTTATAACTACACCTCTGACATTTATAACAAACCAATTGAGCAAGTTATGGTTATTTAAAAAGTACATGCACCACTACAACACAATGTTGTGGGTGAGCGAGTGGACCGTACCAAGATGGCCGCCAGTGTGGCGATTCCATTGGCCGGCAGCGCAGACGAGACTCTAGCCTTTATTATACATATCTATGGTTCAAAACGCCGCATTAAGACATCTAGCCTTTATTATATATATCTATGGTGCAGGACCAGTCTAGCATAGTCAGACTATTCTATCGCACCGACCCAATGCTGTGTAGAATGGTCCGGCTGCACCACGTTATCATTCAAATGCTTGGTCATGTTTGTATTTTTTCAAACCACTCACAGTCATGTCGGGTTGCCTTGCAGTGTGAAATGCAAAACCAATGGCAGGCTCATAACAGCAGTGAGTCACATGAATGGAGATCAAACCAGAGCTAAAAGGAGGATAAATATCTGGTGCAACATTTGGTGCAGATTGCTAACGTTGCTCAGTGTCTGCTGAAAGAATAAACAAATGATTGACCGTTACCTAAGCTTGACTGAAATTCACTGGGCTCTGGGGTTTTTTTGTCCACAATATTTGCTCACAATGAAGCCAATTAACGCCTTCAAAGCAAATTAACCCCATGAAATGCATGTCCAATTAGCAATCAGCAGCTCTTATTAGCAAAATGCACATAAACATACAGATAATTATCAATGAATGACTTTGATATGGAAGAAAACTTTAAAACATGATAATTATCAAGGAGGTTCTGGAGTTATAAGGAGCTACTTTTTAATTTGCGCGATTTCAAAGTGGAATTAGAGACGTTTATATGTTGTAGAGTATGTAAAGTTGCGGGATAAAAATCCAATTCATTGATTTCGATAAACTATTTAAGCTGCACTCATTATTTTGATGTAATATTGTTGGTAAATGCATCTACTTCATATTGTTGTGTAATTTAAACTCAAAAATCTGTTAGTTGATTTACAGCTGACTTCAAGTTTCAATAACTTCATGACTTTGGCTTCACCTTGACTTCTAAAACCTAATTCCTCTGACACAGTCTAGCTTCTTGGTCCAACATAATTTCATTAACAGGTGTCACAACCAAAAATGATCGACGGTTGCATCAGTGATTTTTATTCTATTTCCTCACGTGGAGAAAAAAATCACAGAGGGCTCCAACACTAATGGAGGTTGACCGTCAAGCTGCTCGATTCTTGACCATCAAATTGCCGGTTCCCGATCTATATACTGCACTTTAATGAACCGCCGCCTTGAAATGTTGTCAATTAATGGTAAAGTACGTTTGTACCAAATTAATCGACAGTAAAATTGCACAGATATGCAGCCATGAAGGCCTTTGTAAGTGTTATATTCAATGATGTGGACTTAAATCGTGCTTTTCTACCTTCGTGGTTGTGCTTTGCAGTGTTCTCCCACACCGACGGCAGCAGAGGACCAGAGGTCGAACCTCACCATCAGTGGACAACCTGCTCCACCAATGAGCCACAGCTGCCCAGATTCTGACTCCTAACTCTAATTTAGCTTGTTAATATGAGCAGAACATGACTTAATGAAACATTAATTGAAAACCACTGAGCTCTATCACCGCCTCGAGTCTCTAAATGCCCCCAAACCACAGCTGGGTTGTGCTTTAATGACTCTTTGGCCTCAAAAACCACGATTTCCCCACAAACGCCGCGTTTGCTCAACGGGACGCAAACGAACCAATAGACACAGTTTTCTGATGCAAGCTGAATCCTCGTGTGTCTCACCTTAAGTCTACAAAGATCAACAGACGAGACATCCTCTGATCCTAAAGGCTGTGACTATCGCTCTGGCTGCTTTTTTTTTTCTTCCCTCCCCTCTTGTGGCAAGTGGTGTCATCAGATGTGCTCGCTTGCTGTCACGCCAATTTCACTGCTGATTTTCGAGTCTGCCGATCAAATTCATGCGAGGGAAATGAGGTGAAACTCTGCCCCGCGCTCTGTGTGAACAGATGACAGCGTAACGCGAAAATTCCCGGCGTTCCCGTCGACGCGAGCAAACTTCTCGGGTTACGATTGAAGTGCACCACTCCCGTCATTTTTAGCATCGCCCGGGGCCGACGCTGCGCTGCGACAATGCCCAGAAACCTTTTGGCCCCCAGAACGCCTCCGGCATATGTGATCTGTGCATGTTATTGTACACATGCACACAAATGCAGCAGATCATGTTTCCCCCTGTCGCCGCAGAAACACCAGAGAGACCCAGCGTGAACCGAATACCACACCGAGGCACGCCGCCCGTGTGTGTGTGTGTCGGTGCAAATGTCCGAGGACTCGGGTGGAGCCTTCTGTTCGGAGCGGGTGTGTGCGTCTGTCAGCTGTTGTGCACAGACGGTCTGAGACGAACAACTCACCATCCACCCTCCCACACACACACACACACACACACACACATATAAACACATGCCATATGCACATGACCAGCCGATAACCCACCCAGCAACGAGCCCCCGAGAAACTGACACAGCGCATCATGTAAATAAACCTTTATCGCCATTTTTCGTTTTAGCCAAGCGCGAGAGTCAATAGACTCCCTGACCTGCTTTTTATGCATTAAACAGGCATGATGAGCAGCAATTACTGCTAATATTAGTTATCATTACTCATTTCTCGCAGCTTATGCGGAGGGTGGGCCGATGAAACATGGCGCGGATGATGCATCCTGGCATCGAAGCGGGAGAGAAGTTGTCACAGATTGACTTGAAGAGGCTGTTAAAGATCAAAAGGTCACGTTTAAAGAACAAAATTCTAACTTTAAAAGACATTTGCTGC
>NW_007578402.1:209489-240391 GCF_000690725.1 Stegastes partitus | reverse complement strand
TATAGATAATGGATGGATGTTTCGATGGGATTTTCTGTTGATGTTCAAAAGATATGTGCCTTCCCTGTAAAATGACAATTTGGTGCTATATCAGACAGTAATGGGCCCAACACATTCCACAAATTAGTGACAAAAAAGCAGGAATATGTGAAGAATTAAAGCAGTTATAGATGGAACGAAAACTGATGCTTCGCTACCACGTTGAAGCCAAAATACTGAAAATGTGACGGGACTTGTTTTTCTGCGCTGCCAAAATTAAAACGCTGGACAAGAACAACATGTGGAATGGCAGCGGCAGGTGCAGCAACAGGTACACGGAGACGTGTGAAAAAAAACGACACCAAGAAAAGTACACGGAGATATTTTAAGTCAAAATGCTGCTTTGATTTCATAACATCTCAAACTTATCTAAGCATCTAAATCTGTACACAGAATTTAAGCAGAGAGAGTTTCAGTTCTTAACTTTATGTCGTTGCAAAGCTCTTATACTGAAATGTTGCCGCTAATGGCTAACGTTAGCTTGTTAATGTAGAAATAGCTGAAAACGTAGGCTACGACTGGTTATAATGTCAAAATATCAAAGTGTAAATGCATCTGGGGACCAATTATCAGATGTAATATTCAGCTTTTTTTCTGATTATTGGTATATATTTCTTTAAAATTCATGAATAGTTAACAGAATAAACTAGTTTGACTATGACGCAGCCATTTCTTTCCATCTGTAGTCAATTTGTAGTTCAAACAACGTCCCGCCCACAGCACTATCTGATTGGCTACCTCTCACTCGTAATAGCCTATCAGCACTGAAGGATCTCTTTAATTAAAAAGGCCTGCAACAAAAAGGGTATTTCAGTTAAGATTTTACTGCAAATTGGCTCCAATCGGCCTCCTCGATTACTAATAATCTGTATATGTATGTATGAAAAAATGCACATTGGTCGAGCCCTGATTAGCACTCTGTATGTGCAGCAGGTTTTAATTATTTAAAATTCAATCATTTGATTATTTAGTTCTTCTGGTGTTGAATGTGGTATAAAGAATCAGGGATTTAGCAGCAACTGCACCAATAACCACATTTTGGGTTTGGTAGCAACTGTAATATATATATGTTAGAAAACTATTCACAGATCTAAAAAAAAATAGTTCCACCACGAAATACGACCACAATCCTCTTGTTTATCATCACTTCTATCAATCGTTCTGTTCGGGTTATCTTAGATCTTTGTAGGAAACAGAACAATTCAGCTTTTTTTTCTCGCAGTTTTAAATGAGGTTATTAAACCTCATTTTCTAATATTGATGAGGTTTTATCGTGTCATATTTAAACCAGGACAGAGTGAGTTGATAATTGATAACTGATAATTAAACATTTTTCTCCATCTTATCAAACTGCCATAAATACTTTACTAGAAGGAAATCCAGTGCACTCTACAAAGAATAATCTGTCACCTCTTAAGCTCCATATTTTACTTTATTTTTTCAAATTTGTGCCGTCAGTCGGTAACACCTCCACAGCTGCGAGGCCAAACTGAACGACCCCCGTCCGTGGATCATCTGCGGATAACAATGAGCGTCCTTATCGTTTCCACCAGGCCGGAGTGAGACCGGAAAAAAACTCCAAATTAGCATCTTTAATCAGACTTTAGTCAGAAGCTAAACTGTACATCAGAGAGTGAGTAACAGCCTCACAAACAATGAGTCAGTGACAGTGATGTTACTGAACCTGTTCTAAAAATTCTCAACGGTAAAGTCGACGGAATTTAATGCGATGCTGCATCCATTTCAGTGACAGTATTACCGAGATACAGCCTGAAGATGCGGCCCGGTCCTGCTAAAGGAAGAAAAGACTCGAGGAAATTCTGCTAATCAGCGCTTAGTAGAAACTTATAATCTGCATAATTTATGAGCTTTGTGAACTTGTGAGTCCACTGCTGGACCCCAACTGGACCAGCAGCCTCCATTAACAGAGGAGCAGAGCTTTTACAGTCTCCTTTACTGTCTCCTACTAAAAATAGCAGTTTTGGGTGGAGTGTGAGTTTAATGATAACATCCATAATTTGGTTTTATAAGCCAATAACGCCCACCCAGCTCCATAAATCTCTCTGAAACTCAACTGTGAACCGCATTAAGTCTTAAAACATTGATACGTGCCATATGATGCCAGAACGGTACCCGACTTACGCAGCTGACTTTGGGCCAGAATGCTTTTACAAAACTCAACAGGCATAAAGTCCTGAATGACCTTCACATTTTCACTTTTTTTTTTGGCCAAACTAAATTTTCTAAATGGAACTTAAAGAATTGGCATCGCAGCTAAAAGTCGGCCGTTAATTTTAACTAAATTAGTTGAGATAATAAACGTGATTCATGGATGGAGCTTCCAGTGCAGCAGGTCTCCTTTTTGGCAGCTGGTTTTGGGGAAACCTGGGCGATATTGGTGCACACAGAACGTTTCTGAAGATGTTTTACGAGCATTAAAAGCAAGAGATGAACAAATTACATTCGGCGCAACAACATGGAGCCCTGAAGGGAAGTTGTTTCAGAGGGACTGACGCTGAAACCTCATGTTTATCTTTCATGTTTCGGGGTTTTTATGAGATTACGTCCGCATGGGATATGAATGAAATGTAAAATACGCAAAACTGCGTCATCACACACACACGGTGTGGAATCTGGAGAGCACATTGAAGCCACTTTTTTTTGTGTGTGTAAAAGAGTTTTGCAATGTTCACAAAGGCCCCTGGGTAGAGACCTAATCAGCCCGGCTGCTGAATTATGCATGACAATAATCTCTAGACCGATCACTGGAATGTATCAGCAGCGCTCTTATAAGCAAAACTCAATTACACTTTCAGATAAATACTCAGGCTTAGGTTCTTTTTGTACATGTGTTTAATTGATGTTTTCTTCTTAAAGACGCTGTTGTGATGCTCCTTATTTGCTAATCTCCTTCTGACAGCACTGGTGATGACAGAAATTTACATATTTAAGGCCACTAACAGTCTGAAAGGATGTGTATAGAGCTCAGCCCTGCTTTGTTAAGGCCTGATTGTTGTGTTTGTGCATGCAGCACAACTCCGTGTGGGCGTCCACGGTGAGCCTAAAGTTCAAATCTGTGGAACTTTGACTTGAGCTGTGCTGACAAGCGCGGATGCATCATGCTTGAATAGACGAAAAAGTAATTAACCTCACATTAAAGGTTTACAGTAACAAATTGAACTTGAAAAAACTGCCTCTTGGCAAAATATCCACATGCAGATGCAGCGAGCAGGTTGGTTACAGAAACACTGTATGAGTCTCTGAAGCGTAATAATCGACCTCAAGCAACTTTTGCAACACAAAGTGATGAATATTGCAGATCATGTAGTGTAAGATCAGACTGTATAGAGATGGACAATATGCCAACATTTCATCCTACTGCACAAAAGTGAAGCCAAAATATCTCTGAAACAGGCACTGCTGCCGTCATTTGCAACCAGTTTGGTCAGTAGTGATAATAATGATTCCACCTCCGTGCCGGCCCAAAACGCAGCTGGCATTGAACTAAGCATAGCTGCTGCAATCTTTACTTTCATGGACACTCGCTGTACACTTCATCATTTCCTAGATTTAAAAAAAAAAAAACTTTAGCTGCAGCTCGTGGTCCATCTATCTCGCTATATCTCTCTCAGCGACCACTTAGTTGACTGAAAAAGCTGCAAACATCCCCAGATGCCTCAGAACATTATTTCGTGCAGTTTACTGCAGAATGACTCATTTAGTGGTTTAAAACACAAGATAAACCACACAGTTAGTGGGTGTGTCAACCAAATAGTTTTTTATTCCTGCAGCCAGGGTATTTTTTCAATTATCTGCAATGGAAGCATGTTTACACCATGATAAAAACGCGGCATCGTGACAAGGTGTCTACTGAACACTGAGCGCATCACACTTGCAGTTTTTTTCTGGTTATGAGAGTTTAAAAAGATTTTTCAACTTTGGTTAAAACGCCGTCACTTTTTACTCCCCACCTGTTCAATCACAGTGCAGGAGGGGCGGGACAAAGACCAGACTGACCCAACGTCACGAACAACAGCTGAACTAGATGTTAATACTGTTGTTCTCTAAGTATCCAAGTCCGCACCAGGTGATACTCCTGGATTACTACAATAATAAAATGAATGCTTGGAGGAACATTCTGTTCACCATACCAGGTAAGCAGCAGTCAGCTGAGTCATCCAGTTGATTGGTACTTGCAGCAAATTACTTCTGCAGATATTCCTCATCATAGCAACCAAAGCGTCTAAAGCACTCCCAGTTGGGAGTTTTTTTCGAGGAGCTTCTGGCTTTTTCAGCTGGCACACAGCCTTCAGGAAAGGAGAGGTCCTTTTATTTTCTTAAATACAGTTCCTGAGCAGATGTCCACAGGTGAATCCACAACTGTTTTTTATTCACATCAGCTGTTATCATAAGGACATGCACCCTTTTTATAATATCAAGTAAGATAAGCTTTTATTAATCCAACGGTGGGGAAATCTGCAATGTTACAGCAGCGACACTGACAGTGCAAAGATGTGGGGACAGCGGTGGAAAAATAAACAAGAAATATACATAAGTACTGCTAATAATGTACAGATTCAATGATATTTAGAAATGTAGATATTGCACAGATCCCTCTTTATGTGGAAAACAATGATATGCACAGGATTATTCGAATTTGTAAACAAAGATTGATATTGCTCAGATTGTAGTAAAAACTGATATCTGTAACATTCAAGGGAAAATTAGGTATTTAATATGACAGAAACCATATTTTGGAAAAGTATTTTTGGGCTATCTCCTAACATGGAGGGGCGGGGCTTATGACATGTGCTGCAACCAGCCACCAGGGGGCGATATATACATTTTGACTTCACATCTGTCTTTATATTATTACAACCTATATGCAAAAACAACTAAGTAATGATGCTGATCATCAACACTGAAACACAAACTAAATGAGACGAACTCACAGTGAAGCAACGTAAAACAACCACAAACAGACGCAAATCATCCACAAAGAGACACAAAATGACGGCAACATGTTGCTGCTAAAGAGCTGATGCAAAGCAGCTCATACAAAATAGTCTCACAAAGCCAAACCCATTCATGTATGAAATGGTCTGACGGCATTTAATCATCGTTCTACTATCAGGGGGATTGTTGGTGTCTCTTTACACCAATCACAATTGTCTTGGGAAGGACGCCGAACAGGATGCAACAAAGGCGTTCACTCCAAATAGTGACGGGAGCATTGTTTTGGTGAAACATTTGCATGTGGGCGGCGAGCATTGTCATTAAAACAGATAATTGCTTTAAAAAGCCTGCAGGGTTGCTTTATTGCACAAGGTTGCTGGCAAAAGGTGACTGTTGTTGTTTCTCATAATGAAGGGGGTTCTGAAGCGGTAACACTCGGATAGAGCAAGAGGAGGAGAAACATGTAGCAGATAGCAGATTTACACCCACAGTCAACATCCAGTGAGTCAGACTATGTGCAGAACAACCACAAATGGATGCAAATCGTGCACGAAGATGCACAAAGAGTGGACGCAACCACAAAGTAGTCTGATACAGCAGTGTGTAGAATGGTCTGACTGCACTTCATCATCATTCTGCTATCGGGGGGGAAATGCTCTGGTATGCCTGTATTCTATAAAGCAATCATAATGGGTGGAGTTCTGACTGGGAATTGTTTTGGTGCAATGAAAACAGCAACATACAAACACTGGATGGGGAGGAGGAAGGCTCATACCCACAGTCTACATCCAGTGAGTCAGACTAGGTGCAAAACAACAAAATGATCCAATCGTGCAGGAAGAGACACAAAACTCGGATCTCAAAATCAATATCCAGGTGTCACCACGACAACCTAATATTCGGGTATTCGGGTCCAGCCCAAGTAACATCACATACCTCCTGTCCTATCGTTAGTCAGGCACAGCAAGTTTGTTACTGCAGCCACACTTGTTTACACGATGCACGACGCAGTTTGATGATGTCATCAAATGTAGGCGAAATGTAGGCATTAGAGGTTTTCATTATAGGCAAAAAAACAACAAAAAAAGCTATAACAACATTGACCAATGTTACATTTTTATGCCAATTTCTAGTGCTCATTGATGCAAAACAACTGGGACAATGTAGTCTTGCATTACCAGACCATTCACCAGCACTGACCTCATCATCATTCTGCCATCGAGGGACAAAAACTTCAGCATGATTATATTTCTTTTAAGCAGTCACAGTCTTCTTGGGCAAGGCTACGAACAGGACACACCATACAGTGATGCTGAAATTGTTTTAGTCGAACATTTGCATACCAGCAGTCCACATCTGGTGAGTCAGGATATGTGCAGAACAACCACAGACAGATGCAACACGGTGCAAAATGACTAGCTGTCAAAGAGCTGATGCAAAACAACAAATACAAAGAGCAAAGGAAAAACCCCAAGAAGGGGGCCTTTAAAGAGCCCCTCTGCACCCTGACAGTCTGGGCCCCCCTCATTCAAAAGTTTGTGAACCCGCCCCTGCTCTCAGCTGTGAAGTTTGCCTGGTTCTGCTGCTGTCAATCACACATTACATCACCGGCCACCGATCATCAGGTGCGACACACAAACCACCCACGCGAGACATGATCTTATCAGCCTCTTGTCTCTCCTGCATGATTGATCAGTCATGATCAGAGGGCGCGTGTGTGAGCTTCCAGGTGTGTAATTGGTCAGATTGGTATCTTTTAAACCTGTGTGTTTGTGTGTGTTTGTGTGTGTGTGTGTCTTACCTTTCATCCAGTCCACCACCTGGCTCGTGCTCCATTTGCTCACCGGCTCCATCACCAGCGCCATCGAGGAAACTTTGCGCCGACTCTCCGTTGCGCGCAGGCAGCGTCGTTACTCCCCCCCGCGTAAAAAAAAAAAAACAGAGCTCACCTCAGCTCCCCTCCCCTTCCCCTCCCGCCCTCCTCCCCTCCCCTCACCTCCGCAGCCAGGTGACTCCTCTTTTTTTATTATTATTTTTTATTAATTTTTCCCCTTCTCTATTCTATTTATTTCACACTCTCCCGGTCCCGGTGCTGCTCCTGTCTCGGCCCGGTGTCGCGTCCCGTTAACGCAGCGCAGCCCTCGGTGCGGGACAGCCCGGGCGTGTGCGCAGCGGAATCCGGTACATTCCCCCGCTGGAGCCGGTCTGACATGTGTCGCCTCTCTCTCCCCCCTTTTTTCTTTTTTGTTTCCCTCTTCCCTCCCTTCTTTCCCAGTGCGCCAGTCCGGTCCTGCGCTCCCGGTATGTGTGTGTGTGATAGAGAGAGAGAGAGGAGTGTGTGTAGGTGTGTGTGTGCGCAGCCGCTCCGCTACCGACAGCAGCAGTGTAGGATAGATAAGTCACACCGGACTCAACACCCGGCAGCATCTCTCTCTCTCTCTCTCTCCCTCTCCCTCTCCCTCTCTTTCTCTGACACACACACACTCACATAAACACACACTCCAGATATGATTAATCCGTGCACGCGCCCTGTGGGTGGCTCTGCGCGCCCACGTGAGTGTATTTCCCTGTGGAGCGATAGAATCATGCAGATATGATGGAAAAGGGGAGATATTCTCAGAGGATATTTAATCAGGACGTGCCTCTATGTGTGTGTGTGTGTGTGTGGTAGGAGGAGGGAGATGAAAACATGGGGTACCTCCACACTTTCTGCCTCAGCTGCTGTGTGAGGAAACTTAATGACTCCGGTCAGCTCCACCTCCACTCCACAAGATCATTTCTCTGCTCTCCCTCCAACCATTTATCCTGCTCCCTGTTTTGGAATTCAGAAGCTCTTTTCGATGTTTAGCATGCGTCTCTTTTACAGGTTCAGATCGAGAAGAGTTCCAACAAAAAGAACACAAAAAAGATGAGAGACAAGAAACAACAACAGACAAAAAATGACCAAATAGAGATGCAACACAACGACAAAGTGATGTCAGATGTCTGTAAAAGATAAAAATGACCACAGAGAGACTTTACTTAACTCCTTAAGACCNCTGTATGTGCAGCAGGTTTTAATTATTTAAAACTCAATCATTTGATTCATTAGTTCTTCTTGTATTGAATGTGGTATAAAGAATCAGGGATTTAGCAGCAACTGCACCAATAACCACATTTTGGGTTTGGTAGCAACTGTAATATATATATGTTAGAAAACTATTCACAGATCTAAAAAAAAATAGTTCCACCACGAAATACGACCACAATCCTCTTGTTTATCATCACTTCTATCAATCGTTCTGTTCGGGTTATCTTAGATCTTTGTAGGAAACAGAACAATTCAGCTTTTTTTTCTCGCAGTTTTAAATGAGGTTATTAAACCTCATTTTCTAATATTGATGAGGTTTTATCGTGTCATATTTAAACCAGGACAGAGTGAGTTGATAATTGATAACTGATAATTAAACATTTTTCTCCATCTTATCAAACTGCCATAAATACTTTACTAGAAGGAAATCCAGTGCACTCTACAAAGAATAATCTGTCACCTCTTAAGCTCCATATTTTACTTTATTTTTTCAAATTTGTGCCGTCAGTCGGTAACACCTCCACAGCTGCGAGGCCAAACTGAACGACCCCCGTCCGTGGATCATCTGCGGATAACAATGAGCGTCCTTATCGTTTCCACCAGGCCGGAGTGAGACCGGAAAAAAACTCCAAATTAGCATCTTTAATCAGACTTTAGTCAGAAGCTAAACTGTACATCAGAGAGTGAGTAACAGCCTCACAAACAATGAGTCAGTGACAGTGATGTTACTGAACCTGTTCTAAAAATTCTCAACGGTAAAGTCGACGGAATTTAATGCGATGCTGCATCCATTTCAGTGACAGTATTACCGAGATACAGCCTGAAGATGCGGCCCGGTCCTGCTAAAGGAAGAAAAGACTCGAGGAAATTCTGCTAATCAGCGCTTAGTAGAAACTTATAATCTGCATAATTTATGAGCTTTGTGAACTTGTGAGTCCACTGCTGGACCCCAACTGGACCAGCAGCCTCCATTAACAGAGGAGCAGAGCTTTTACAGTCTCCTTTACTGTCTCCTACTAAAAATAGCAGTTTTGGGTGGAGTGTGAGTTTAATGATAACATCCATAATTTGGTTTTATAAGCCAATAACGCCCACCCAGCTCCATAAATCTCTCTGAAACTCAACTGTGAACCGCATTAAGTCTTAAAACATTGATACGTGCCATATGATGCCAGAACGGTACCCGACTTACGCAGCTGACTTTGGGCCAGAATGCTTTTACAAAACTCAACAGGCATAAAGTCCTGAATGACCTTCACATTTTCACTTTTTTTTTTGGCCAAACTAAATTTTCTAAATGGAACTTAAAGAATTGGCATCGCAGCTAAAAGTCGGCCGTTAATTTTAACTAAATTAGTTGAGATAATAAACGTGATTCATGGATGGAGCTTCCAGTGCAGCAGGTCTCCTTTTTGGCAGCTGGTTTTGGGGAAACCTGGGCGATATTGGTGCACACAGAACGTTTCTGAAGATGTTTTACGAGCATTAAAAGCAAGAGATGAACAAATTACATTCGGCGCAACAACATGGAGCCCTGAAGGGAAGTTGTTTCAGAGGGACTGACGCTGAAACCTCATGTTTATCTTTCATGTTTCGGGGTTTTTATGAGATTACGTCCGCATGGGATATGAATGAAATGTAAAATACGCAAAACTGCGTCATCACACACACACGGTGTGGAATCTGGAGAGCACATTGAAGCCACTTTTTTTTGTGTGTGTAAAAGAGTTTTGCAATGTTCACAAAGGCCCCTGGGTAGAGACCTAATCAGCCCGGCTGCTGAATTATGCATGACAATAATCTCTAGACCGATCACTGGAATGTATCAGCAGCGCTCTTATAAGCAAAACTCAATTACACTTTCAGATAAATACTCAGGCTTAGGTTCTTTTTGTACATGTGTTTAATTGATGTTTTCTTCTTAAAGACGCTGTTGTGATGCTCCTTATTTGCTAATCTCCTTCTGACAGCACTGGTGATGACAGAAATTTACATATTTAAGGCCACTAACAGTCTGAAAGGATGTGTATAGAGCTCAGCCCTGCTTTGTTAAGGCCTGATTGTTGTGTTTGTGCATGCAGCACAACTCCGTGTGGGCGTCCACGGTGAGCCTAAAGTTCAAATCTGTGGAACTTTGACTTGAGCTGTGCTGACAAGCGCGGATGCATCATGCTTGAATAGACGAAAAAGTAATTAACCTCACATTAAAGGTTTACAGTAACAAATTGAACTTGAAAAAACTGCCTCTTGGCAAAATATCCACATGCAGATGCAGCGAGCAGGTTGGTTACAGAAACACTGTATGAGTCTCTGAAGCGTAATAATCGACCTCAAGCAACTTTTGCAACACAAAGTGATGAATATTGCAGATCATGTAGTGTAAGATCAGACTGTATAGAGATGGACAATATGCCAACATTTCATCCTACTGCACAAAAGTGAAGCCAAAATATCTCTGAAACAGGCACTGCTGCCGTCATTTGCAACCAGTTTGGTCAGTAGTGATAATAATGATTCCACCTCCGTGCCGGCCCAAAACGCAGCTGGCATTGAACTAAGCATAGCTGCTGCAATCTTTACTTTCATGGACACTCGCTGTACACTTCATCATTTCCTAGATTTAAAAAAAAAAAAACTTTAGCTGCAGCTCGTGGTCCATCTATCTCGCTATATCTCTCTCAGCGACCACTTAGTTGACTGAAAAAGCTGCAAACATCCCCAGATGCCTCAGAACATTATTTCGTGCAGTTTACTGCAGAATGACTCATTTAGTGGTTTAAAACACAAGATAAACCACACAGTTAGTGGGTGTGTCAACCAAATAGTTTTTTATTCCTGCAGCCAGGGTATTTTTTCAATTATCTGCAATGGAAGCATGTTTACACCATGATAAAAACGCGGCATCGTGACAAGGTGTCTACTGAACACTGAGCGCATCACACTTGCAGTTTTTTTCTGGTTATGAGAGTTTAAAAAGATTTTTCAACTTTGGTTAAAACGCCGTCACTTTTTACTCCCCACCTGTTCAATCACAGTGCAGGAGGGGCGGGACAAAGACCAGACTGACCCAACGTCACGAACAACAGCTGAACTAGATGTTAATACTGTTGTTCTCTAAGTATCCAAGTCCGCACCAGGTGATACTCCTGGATTACTACAATAATAAAATGAATGCTTGGAGGAACATTCTGTTCACCATACCAGGTAAGCAGCAGTCAGCTGAGTCATCCAGTTGATTGGTACTTGCAGCAAATTACTTCTGCAGATATTCCTCATCATAGCAACCAAAGCGTCTAAAGCACTCCCAGTTGGGAGTTTTTTTCGAGGAGCTTCTGGCTTTTTCAGCTGGCACACAGCCTTCAGGAAAGGAGAGGTCCTTTTATTTTCTTAAATACAGTTCCTGAGCAGATGTCCACAGGTGAATCCACAACTGTTTTTTATTCACATCAGCTGTTATCATAAGGACATGCACCCTTTTTATAATATCAAGTAAGATAAGCTTTTATTAATCCAACGGTGGGGAAATCTGCAATGTTACAGCAGCGACACTGACAGTGCAAAGATGTGGGGACAGCGGTGGAAAAATAAACAAGAAATATACATAAGTACTGCTAATAATGTACAGATTCAATGATATTTAGAAATGTAGATATTGCACAGATCCCTCTTTATGTGGAAAACAATGATATGCACAGGATTATTCGAATTTGTAAACAAAGATTGATATTGCTCAGATTGTAGTAAAAACTGATATCTGTAACATTCAAGGGAAAATTAGGTATTTAATATGACAGAAACCATATTTTGGAAAAGTATTTTTGGGCTATCTCCTAACATGGAGGGGCGGGGCTTATGACATGTGCTGCAACCAGCCACCAGGGGGCGATATATACATTTTGACTTCACATCTGTCTTTATATTATTACAACCTATATGCAAAAACAACTAAGTAATGATGCTGATCATCAACACTGAAACACAAACTAAATGAGACGAACTCACAGTGAAGCAACGTAAAACAACCACAAACAGACGCAAATCATCCACAAAGAGACACAAAATGACGGCAACATGTTGCTGCTAAAGAGCTGATGCAAAGCAGCTCATACAAAATAGTCTCACAAAGCCAAACCCATTCATGTATGAAATGGTCTGACGGCATTTAATCATCGTTCTACTATCAGGGGGATTGTTGGTGTCTCTTTACACCAATCACAATTGTCTTGGGAAGGACGCCGAACAGGATGCAACAAAGGCGTTCACTCCAAATAGTGACGGGAGCATTGTTTTGGTGAAACATTTGCATGTGGGCGGCGAGCATTGTCATTAAAACAGATAATTGCTTTAAAAAGCCTGCAGGGTTGCTTTATTGCACAAGGTTGCTGGCAAAAGGTGACTGTTGTTGTTTCTCATAATGAAGGGGGTTCTGAAGCGGTAACACTCGGATAGAGCAAGAGGAGGAGAAACATGTAGCAGATAGCAGATTTACACCCACAGTCAACATCCAGTGAGTCAGACTATGTGCAGAACAACCACAAATGGATGCAAATCGTGCACGAAGATGCACAAAGAGTGGACGCAACCACAAAGTAGTCTGATACAGCAGTGTGTAGAATGGTCTGACTGCACTTCATCATCATTCTGCTATCGGGGGGGAAATGCTCTGGTATGCCTGTATTCTATAAAGCAATCATAATGGGTGGAGTTCTGACTGGGAATTGTTTTGGTGCAATGAAAACAGCAACATACAAACACTGGATGGGGAGGAGGAAGGCTCATACCCACAGTCTACATCCAGTGAGTCAGACTAGGTGCAAAACAACAAAATGATCCAATCGTGCAGGAAGAGACACAAAACTCGGATCTCAAAATCAATATCCAGGTGTCACCACGACAACCTAATATTCGGGTATTCGGGTCCAGCCCAAGTAACATCACATACCTCCTGTCCTATCGTTAGTCAGGCACAGCAAGTTTGTTACTGCAGCCACACTTGTTTACACGATGCACGACGCAGTTTGATGATGTCATCAAATGTAGGCGAAATGTAGGCATTAGAGGTTTTCATTATAGGCAAAAAAACAACAAAAAAAGCTATAACAACATTGACCAATGTTACATTTTTATGCCAATTTCTAGTGCTCATTGATGCAAAACAACTGGGACAATGTAGTCTTGCATTACCAGACCATTCACCAGCACTGACCTCATCATCATTCTGCCATCGAGGGACAAAAACTTCAGCATGATTATATTTCTTTTAAGCAGTCACAGTCTTCTTGGGCAAGGCTACGAACAGGACACACCATACAGTGATGCTGAAATTGTTTTAGTCGAACATTTGCATACCAGCAGTCCACATCTGGTGAGTCAGGATATGTGCAGAACAACCACAGGCAGATGCAACACGGTGCAAAATGACTAGCTGTCAAAGAGCTGATGCAAAACAACAAATACAAAGAGCAAAGGAAAAACCCCAAGAAGGGGGCCTTTAAAGAGCCCCTCTGCACCCTGACAGTCTGGGCCCCCCTCATTCAAAAGTTTGTGAACCCGCCCCTGCTCTCAGCTGTGAAGTTTGCCTGGTTCTGCTGCTGTCAATCACACATTACATCACCGGCCACCGATCATCAGGTGCGACACACAAACCACCCACGCGAGACATGATCTTATCAGCCTCTTGTCTCTCCTGCATGATTGATCAGTCATGATCAGAGGGCGCGTGTGTGAGCTTCCAGGTGTGTAATTGGTCAGATTGGTATCTTTTAAACCTGTGTGTTTGTGTGTGTTTGTGTGTGTGTGTGTCTTACCTTTCATCCAGTCCACCACCTGGCTCGTGCTCCATTTGCTCACCGGCTCCATCACCAGCGCCATCGAGGAAACTTTGCGCCGACTCTCCGTTGCGCGCAGGCAGCGTCGTTACTCCCCCCCGCGTAAAAAAAAAAAAACAGAGCTCACCTCAGCTCCCCTCCCCTTCCCCTCCCGCCCTCCTCCCCTCCCCTCACCTCCGCAGCCAGGTGACTCCTCTTTTTTTATTATTATTTTTTATTAATTTTTCCCCTTCTCTATTCTATTTATTTCACACTCTCCCGGTCCCGGTGCTGCTCCTGTCTCGGCCCGGTGTCGCGTCCCGTTAACGCAGCGCAGCCCTCGGTGCGGGACAGCCCGGGCGTGTGCGCAGCGGAATCCGGTACATTCCCCCGCTGGAGCCGGTCTGACATGTGTCGCCTCTCTCTCCCCCCTTTTTTCTTTTTTGTTTCCCTCTTCCCTCCCTTCTTTCCCAGTGCGCCAGTCCGGTCCTGCGCTCCCGGTATGTGTGTGTGTGATAGAGAGAGAGAGGAGTGTGTGTAGGTGTGTGTGTGCGCAGCCGCTCCGCTACCGACAGCAGCAGTGTAGGATAGATAAGTCACACCGGACTCAACACCCGGCAGCATCTCTCTCTCTCTCTCTCTCCCTCTCCCTCTCCCTCTCTTTCTCTGACACACACACACTCACATAAACACACACTCCAGATATGATTAATCCGTGCACGCGCCCTGTGGGTGGCTCTGCGCGCCCACGTGAGTGTATTTCCCTGTGGAGCGATAGAATCATGCAGATATGATGGAAAAGGGGAGATATTCTCAGAGGATATTTAATCAGGACGTGCCTCTATGTGTGTGTGTGTGTGTGTGGTAGGAGGAGGGAGATGAAAACATGGGGTACCTCCACACTTTCTGCCTCAGCTGCTGTGTGAGGAAACTTAATGACTCCGGTCAGCTCCACCTCCACTCCACAAGATCATTTCTCTGCTCTCCCTCCAACCATTTATCCTGCTCCCTGTTTTGGAATTCAGAAGCTCTTTTCGATGTTTAGCATGCGTCTCTTTTACAGGTTCAGATCGAGAAGAGCTCCAACAAAAAGAACACAAAAAAGATGAGAGACAAGAAACAACAACAGACAAAAAATGACCAAATAGAGATGCAACACAACAACAAAGTGATGTCAAATGTCTGTAAAAGACAAAAATGTCCACAGAGAGACTTTACTTAACTCCTTAAGACCCCAAGCAGATATAAACTTGCAAAATAAACACACAAAACATGCAAAATGACTGTAAGAAACAAGAAAAGAGACACCAACTCACTAAAATAGATGCAACATGACTGCTAAAGACAAAAAAAAGAACAAAACAACCACAACATGACTTTAAACTGACACAATGACGACATAAAACAACAAAAGACAACATAACAAAGATAAACCATGATCACAGGAGAGCAAAAATAACCATAAAAAGGCCGCAGACACTAGACATGACCACTTAGACACGCAAAATCACCAAAACAAACACCAAAAGAGACAAAAAAATTGCCAAACAGACACAGAATGACCTCAAAAACATGCAAAATGACTATTAGAAACACCAAAAGAGACACAAAATCACTAAAAACACATGTAACATGATTGTTAAGGACAAAAAAATAGAACAAACAACCACAACATGACTTCAAACTGATAGAAAATGACGACATAAAACAACAAAAGATCCAAAAGACAACATAAAAGAGATGAACCATGATCACAAGGAGAGGCAAAGAGGCTGCAGACAATTGAAATGACCATTTAGACACGCAAAATCACCAAAACAAACATGAAAAGAGACAAAAGATATTGCCAAATAGACACAAAATGACCACAAAGATATATAAAATGACTATAAGAAACACTAAAAGAGACACAAAATCACTAAAAAGAGATGTAACATGACTGTATGAAACCAAACAACCAAAGACAAAATATATTTCTGTCTTGACATTCAGGAGCTTTTAAATGTTGACGATGAACCTCTTTTACATTTGCAAATTTGAAAGATATTTGGAAGCAACACAGCCCTCTCCACTGTAAAAAATAAATGTCTTGTAGCAGTGTTTGGCTGGATTTCTTTTAAAATAATTTACTGTTATCTTCCTGATGTTCCCCGTTTTCCTAAATTGCAGATAAAATCCAGTAAAATCACAGAAAAAAGCATTAATTTACATAAAAAAGGGCAAAATTGTTTTACAAAGAGCACTATATTATTTTACAATGTTTGATAGTTAAATGAAACAATCTGTACTGTCTTTGAATCAGACAAAAACATCACTATCATCAGATATTTGCTGTTGTTTTTACAGTTTTTGAACATCACCGTAATCCTTTCTGCCAGATTTTCACAGTTTTTACAGGTTTACAGTTTTTCTTGCAGTGTACGGCGCCTTCGGGGAAATCACTTAATTAGATTGTAGGAAGTCAAGTTATTCATCCCTCCACCCTCAAAAATATCAACCTTTCATTGCTGCATATTACATCCAGTAAATTAAAACAATTAAAATTTAGAGGACTTTTTTTTTTTGTCTTTAATGACTAAAGTAGAGAAATGTAGGCTGCCTGAGAGGTTAAACTGGGACGTTCATTAACATTTTCTATCAGAATTTTAAATATTTTTACCCCGAAGGTGCTCAAAAGAAGTTAAACACACATTGTGAGTGTTGTTTTCTGCCAATACGTGAGAGAGCACGCGGCAAATTTTAGACAAAATGCGACAGTGTGGTCCCCGAGGAGGGAGCAGGTGAGCCTGAAACCTCCTCAGCCTCTATTTGGATCATTTATTCCTGCTGGTTTCCATTTCGTCCAAGCTCTCACACATCCACTTTTCTGCCTCCAGCCAATTACAGTGGAACCGGCGTTTTCTTTAGGGGCATTTCTACCAATGCAGTGCTTCAATTTAAGCCTTTTCCACGTGTTTCCACAAAAAGAAGTACTATTGTGGACTCTGACGCAGGAAAACCTGACACCGTCATCAGTAGACGCACCTTATTGTTAGAGGAAAAATAATAGGAAAGGTCGACAAATAACGACATTATTTGTCTTTTACGTATTCATCTCTGTGCGGGCAAACATCCAGATTTGTCTCACGTGACGTGTTTAAATAAAAGTTTGCAATAAGGAGCTAAAATCGTGCAGGTGAAACAGCTCAATCTGCCATCTTGCTTGTGTTTCCTAAAGAAAAGACAAAGTTCACTGTGGCGATTCTGCCCTAAATAGGTGGATTTGTTCACAATCTGGCCACAAACCGGTTCCAGAAAGCAGAACTTTTCCAGCGGGAAAAGCAGTAACTGCATGTTCAGTTGCTATAGTGACTGTTTGCTGTGCTAAATGTGCTGTTGAGGAACTTCTTTCAATCAAAATGATCAATTCGTTCATAATCAAAGCTCATATTCACCGTGTGGAAAAGTTCAGCTCACTGCTTTCCTCGCCGATCTTCAACGAGCTCCACGGTGAAAAGATGTCAGCATGCCTCCTGTCAAATCAGCAACACCTGAACCGGCCTACCTGGACCTCCTGATGCTGACTCTCAAAACAAGGAAGCGCCACTCGGTGGTCGGAGGAGCAAATAAAGACACTGAATATTTAATGTGTTGGTCAATTTGCACATAAATAGCATAAAATAAAAGCTAAATCCTGTCTATACTTTTGTCTCATTGTTGTTTTTCCCAAATTAAATGGCCTAAAGTAGCGTTTTTATGCTACTGTTATCATATTTTTCATTGTCCTGCAAACATGCATTTAATAAAAGCTGTCTTCTATAGTTGAAATTGAAGTTTTGCTCGGTACAACCCTGTCCACAAACATTTCAGAGACAAACATCTCTGCATGTGTTTGCTTTTGCATCGTCTAAAATGTTCTCACAAATAAACAATAATGGGCTCTTACTGACTCCATCTTCAGTCTAATTTCTCTCCCTCGGTTCTCTGTTGACTTTCACAAGTCGCTGCAGTAATCGTGCGCTGCAGGTTTTTGCTGCAGTGGAAACTCCAGGGACGACTTCGAAGTTGTGTCATGTAATGATTGTGGCGTTAGTTTAATCAGAAGACTCGCCGTGTTACATTCAGGAACCTGCTCACATTCACAGCCTTTCACAAGTAAAGCGCGAACTCAGTTCCGCTGCAACAAAGTCCCGGAGGTACAATCAGAACCTGCTTCTTTTGGTTTGATTCACTGCTGCGTCATCTCCTCTGGAGGTGGATGTATGCACATACAGCGAGGAGGCTTTGACCCAGTGAGCGGACACTCACAGTTTCCTTTCCCTGCAGAGACCTCTGCTGGTCACAAGTGTTGCTGGAAAGTTATGAGGTACAACAAGGAGTGTTGTATCTCTGTTGGTGTGTCGTGTTCAGAGATGTCTAGAGGAGACAAACACACAGGAAAATAGGCACCGGTTCACAATTATTTAATGCTAACCTACCCGTAGAAACTTCTGGACATTGAGAGAATTTGGTCAGAAGAATTTAGAGCGTAAGTAGTCAGATGATGTGACACCAAACATTTCATCATCACATCAAAATTTCAACTCATTTATTATCAAATACCTGCAAAATGGATGCTTCAGTCTGAGTTTTGTGCTGATTAGCAACAGTTAGCATGCTAACTCACTAAACTAAAACATGGTGAGCATTATACCTGCCAAACAACAGCATCTTGTTATTGTTACTGTCAGCTTGTTAGCACGCTAAAGTTAGCATTTAGCTCAAGGCCTACAGAGCTGTTAGCATAGCATTAAGCCCTCAGTTCTGTTAAGATGAGTGTGCAACATTCATTTGCCGAAAGTCAATCGGACAACCAGAAACAGACTTAATAGGTCTTCATAATTACAATAAATTACAACAAAAGGAGCAATATGGCTGTCAGCAACAACAAAAGACCTAAAGGAGACACACAATTTACTATAACCAACACCCCAAAGACACATAGAATCACTAAATAGACACAAAACAACCACAAAGAGACGCAAAAGGACTACAAGAAACAACAAAAAACCCAAAGTAGATGAAAAAAAACTACCAAAAAGAGATGTAACATGGCCACAAAGAGACACTTAAAGATGCAACAAGGCCACAAAAAGATTCAAAATGCCGAGTTATATATCCAAAAACTCTGTAGAGACACAAAATCATCACAAAGAGATGCAAAATGGCTATAAAAAACAATAAAAAGATCTAAAAGAGGCACAAAACAACCCAAAAGACACATGTCATGACCACAACAAGGTTCACGACTGTAAAAGACAAAATAAGATTACAAACAAACTCATAAAACATAAAATCACTGTTGGAGACATCAGCAGACCAAAAAGAGAATCAATATGACCACAAAAAGATGCAAAATGACAGTAAGACAAAAAAAAAAGTGGAAAAAGAGATGGACTGTGACTTTAGGAACCAAAATAAAACCCCAAAGAGACAGCAACAGACCGAAAACAGACACAAGACGACCAAAAACAGACTCATCATGACTCCAAAGAGACACAATATGAGTATAACAATCAACAAAAGACAAAATGAGATCCTAAACAACCACAACAAGGATGTGTTTTATTGTTTTTTTCCTAATAGAAGGTGTGGGGGGGGCCGGCTTTGTCCAGGGGTCCAAGAACAGCATTGACAAATAAATATGTACATAAATATGTAGAACTGTGACTTGATTTGACCACTTAGCTCCAAGACGACGATAAAAATCGAGCGCTCCGTCTCGGGCGGCCGCTCGGTTTAGAGTTGGCGATGTGGAATTAAATGAGAAGATCAATGCCAGACTCATATCTGCCTATTAAACATGAAGCTTCGCTCAGCAGCTGCTTAAATCACAATAAAGAGCAGATTGAAGGAGGCGACGTGCAGAGTTCGTTGGCTGCTGAAGTCAACAACGCTGGATGTTCATTCATCGCACGGCTTCCGGTTTATTTATGTTGCATTCTTTGTTTGCTTTTTTTAGGACTTCTCAAATTAAAGAAGTCACAATGATGACTGACAAAACAGCTGCAGGAGCTGTCATAACTCATCTCTCTCGATGAACTAGCTCACGTATTGTTGTGTTTACAGTCAGTTTTATGGCCTCGACACCACAAACCAGCAAATCATTCACTATATTAGGGAACTATCGATTCATAACGAGTGGTTGAAGGAACTGAAAAGGGGATTAAAGAATATATGTGCATTCACAAAACATTTTCCCACACTGTGTGCAGCTTATCTCCCTCGATAAACCACACTTTATACTCATAAATCCATCACATAGTTGATCCTGTGTGCACAAAATGACCTCAAAACCTATAAACATACAATCGAAACCAGAAGTTTATATACACTATATAAAAAGACACATAACCTTTTTTTTCTTACTGCCTGACATTAAATCAGACTAAACTTTTCCTGTTTTAGGTCAGTTAGGATTACCGAAATTATTTCTATCTGCTAAATGTCAGAATAATGAGAGAGAGGATTTTTTATTACTTTCTTCACAGTCAGAAGTTCACATCCACTAAGATGCCTTCAAACTAATTGGGAAAGCCCAGATGATGATGTCATAGCTTTGAAAGCTTTTGATTGGTTAATTAACATTTGAGTTAATTGGATGCACACCTTAAACACACTGCTTCCTTTTGTGAAAACATGGAAAATTTAAAGAAATCAGGAAGATATCAGGAGGAGAATTGTGGACCTCTACAGGTCTGGTTCATCCTTGGGTACAATTTCCAGACGCCTGAAGGTTCCACGTTCATCTGTTCAGACAGTTATATGCAATTATGTTCACTATAGGAATGTCCAGCCATCAGGAAGGAGACGGGTTCTGTGTCCCAGAGATGTTTTGGTGTGAAATGTGCACATCAACCCCAGAACCAAAGCTAAAGACTTTGTGAAGATGCTGCTGAAGCTGGTCAGAGAGTCGCTAGCCACAGTGACACCAGTCCTGTACCAACATGGGCTGGAAGGATACTCAGAGAGGAAGAAGACATCAGTCCAAAAGTCAGATTACAGTTTGCAAATGCACACAGGGACAAAGACCTTCATGTTTGGAGACATGTCCTTTGGTCTGATGAAACTAAAACTGAACTGTTTGGCCTTAATGACCGTCGTTACATTTGGAGGATAAAGGTGGAAGCTTGAAGCCTGAGAACACCATCCCAACTGTGAAGCACGGGGGTGGCAGCATCATGCTGTGGAGGTGTTTAGCTGCAGGAGGGACTGGTGCACTTCACGAAATAGATGGCATCAGAGGGAAAGAACATCATGTGGGAATACTGAAGCAACGCTACCAAATACTAAGGAAATGGATGGAAACTTCCTACTTGGAAGAAAATCATTTAAAAAAAATCTCTCTCTTATTATTCTGGCGTTCAGCAAATATAACTAATGTTGGTAATCCTACCTGATCTAAAACAGGAAAAGTTTAGTCTGATTTAATGTCAGACAGTGAGAAAGAAAAAACATCATGTGTCTTTTTATATAGTTTATGTAAATGTCCAGTTTCAACTGAAGAAAGTCACCACCGGTGAAGAAAGCAAATGTAAACTCTAAACTACATTTCAGTGGAAAAGAAAACCCAGAAGTTCTTCCTCTATTTAGTCTGAGCAGCTAAAACATCACACAGATTGTGTAAAAGTGGACATTTTTCACCCTTTGACAGAGAGAAAGAGTTTTTCTGAACCACATAATAGGTGACTCACTCATGTGTGACTTCAACCAGACAGAAAGGAAATTACAACAGTGATCATTTTTAGAAATACAAAACACCATTTTGTCCATTTAACAAAGTTTAATGCTGCCAGGAGCTCAAAAAGACACATTCTGAGTCATTTTGGTCAGATTTTAGTCATTTTAGACAAGTTTTGAAGCTTTGGGGACAAAGTTTAAGTAATTTTAGCCAACTTTTGGGTAATTTTAGTCAGGCTTTAGTCCTTTTTTTTTTTGCAAATTTTGAGTTATTTTGGACAACTTTTGAGTCATTGTATTCAGGTTTTAGTCATTCTGGATAACTTATGAAGCTTTTGGGACAACATTTGAGTCATTTTGCACAGGCTTTAGTCATTTTAGACAAGCTTTGAAGCTTTGGGGACAAGGTTTGAGTCATTTTAGTCAACTTTTGAGTAATTTTAGTCAGGCTTTAGTCATATTTTGCAAATTTTGAGTCATTTTGGTCAGGTTTTTAATCATTTTAGACAACTTTTGAAGTTTTCCAGACAAAATATTAATCATTTTGGACAAATATTGAGTTATTGTCGGTCAAGTTTTAGTCATGCCTTTAAAAAGGGTTAATATCACGAAAGAAGAGTTCAGGATAATTAAATGCACCATGTCACTACTTAGTAACAGAATTCTAGCAGAAAAATGTAAAGAGTTGGTAATAGGACATCTCTGTAGGTCTGTAAATCATTGAAAAACTGAATACTAATGTTCCTATGAATAAAATATCGTTGGTGGATTCACTTATGTATTGCATTTACAAAAAAAGAAAGAAACAAACCCAGAGAGAGAGAACAGTGAGTCATCAGTACAAGATAATGTGCAGCAGAACTCTGCAGAAGCTGCCTGAGAATCAACACGATTTGAAGTTTTTAGTTAGTTCAGTTTCCAAAATGTGAACAAATACAGGCTAAAAAAAAAAAAAAGAGGCCCACAATATAACTTGCTGTACTCACATCAACATTACACTTCCTGTTGGTTCTTGAATCTATGAAGTGTGGCCTTTTTCAATTCTTCTCTTTTAGTCACAAAGCAGAAACAAAAATCATCTGGTCAAGCTGCTTTTTCCAGACAACGTGAAAGGAGCTGTAATTTTTTATATATTTACATGTAAAACTTAAAAAAAAACAATCGATTAAGTCTGACTTTTATGTAGTGCTTTGTAGTTGTATGGTTTTGGCATTTACACATATTGTATTTATTTATCATTATCCTGATTTATTTTATTTTACATAATCAATATTTCACAGTAGCACAATACATGTATTTTCTTTAATATTAGATCATTTTATTTTTTATTGTTATTTTCATTGATACTATTTATTTATCTTTTATCACCTCAAGGACCCTTAAAATATGTTGCCTTCTTGCATTTTTTTGGTGTGCATTCGTGTCTAAATCTAGCTTTAACAGCCTCTGTAACATCAGCTGCTTGGAAGACGCTTTAAACTGTATGTAATTCATCTGAAAAGTGCTGTGTAAATAGAGTTTGATTGATTAATTATCCTGCTTCAGGATGAATATTTCTCCAAGAACATGCTGGGATATTTGCAGCTCCATGCTTCGTTGTGGCTTTAATAGCTCAGCTCTGTCCTTTTGGTCTCCTAAAACACACCTCTCTCTTACTATTTTATCAGTAAACATAACTTTTTTCCATCATCCTCTATGAAATGCTGCTATATTTAATCTCCTGGCGTCCTGAGAAGTGGTTTATAGATGCTCCTCATCCTCCTTTTCTTTATTTAGTGAAGTCTTTATCAGTGAACAAAGCTTTATGTGTTGACGGTGTGTTCGCTGCCTGATCCTGGGGTTGTGAAGTCACAGAGCGGACAGTAAAAATAGGGACAATTTCTTCAGTGTAAAGTAGTTTAAATAAAAACTGGACAAACTGTGTTTTGTTGATATAAAATATTCAGATTGACAAAGGCTGTTTCTGGAGAGATGAATTTTCTGAAAGTAATATTTTAACATTTTACAAGAAATTAAATTTTAATAACCTCTATTGTAATGGTGAAACCTCAGAGTCAGATAATAATAATAATAAAAAAGAAGTAAATCTCAACATTTAAAAAGTCACATTTAACCAGTTTGAAACTTTTTTTGTTCAATTGTGTTTGTATACGTTCTGTAGTTTTTGTAATTTAAAAAACAAGCAGCAAATTAAATTAATTAATGGGGGAAAAAGTACGAAAAGACAATAATACAACACCCCAAACATACAGACCTGTTCCCAAATACACTGCAGTGAGATTATCCATCCATCCATCCATCCTCTATACATCTCTTAATCCTCATTAGGGTCGTGGGGGGCTGGAGTCTATCCCAGCTGACTCAGGGTGAAGGCATGGGACACCCTGGACAGGTCACCAGTCTATCACAGGGCTACACTTAGAGACAGACAACCAAGCACACTCACATTCACACCTATGGACAATTTAGGATCACCAATTAACCTCAACATGTTTTTGGACTTTGTGGGAGGAAGCCGGAGAACCTGGAGAGAACCCACACTGCACGGGGAGAACATGCAAACTCCACGCAGAGAGATCCCGGGTGTCCTCACTGGGACGCGACCTTCTTGCTACGAGGCAAGCCCAGTGAGATTACCATTTTTTTAAAATAACAATTTAGATTACATTTATGGCTCAGGAAACACTGAGATTCCTGTTGTACATCAAACAGCTTTGCATTGACCCAACTAAACTACCTACAGTAACTTATAGTATAAAAACTGTTTTTTCTTATCACACTGCCTGTCAGGTGTCTTGTTTCATCTATTATATTATACTTCAGTGATCAGTTCATGCTTGCAGTGATGCTACTTTATCACTGCATTTAACTAAAAAAGGCTCCGTAATGATCCACTACATATTCTTTTTAAAAATTGTCCAGAGGAGACAATATTTCCTGAAAATCAAAAGATATTACAGACAAATCTGTGCCGCAGCTTGAAGGAAAAACATCCTAATGGGCTCTCATAATGTCAGACAGATGAAGACTTTTTACAGCAGAAAAAGAAGGCACAGTGTCTGGAAGAGGATTTCAAGATTTACGGGTTTAACGCTGTGCTCGAGCCTAATTTAACCCTCTGGATGAAGCTTATCCAGCTTCTACAAAGAGTTCTAAAGCTCCATGCTCTAACCTCTAGGGAACCTTTAGCTCAGCCATGATTTGGTCTCAGAAAGGCCCTTTTGAAAGATTATTTTTGGGGAGTTTTATGCCTTTAATGTAGAGACAGGACTTAAAGGAAGCTGGAATTTGCTATGGCGGGGACTTTGGGCTTGGTGCACGGACTGTGTGCTCAATCAGGTGAAATATCAGCAAACTAGTTCGACGTTTTCTGCTGGAAACTTGATGCCCTGCCAGATTGAGCAGAGGCTGCAGGTTGATTTGCTTGAACAAGCCTCTCATGAGTCGATCAAATCCACTTGGGTGCCATCTAATCGCTGCTGCGGTGGAAGGCTACAACTCAAGGGAATTAGGTCCAGAGGAGGTAAAATTCATTTAACTGTGTCTGAATCTTCACACTGTCTGATTGCCACCAGGTTTACATGAGAATACGTGGTCCCAGACTCTTGGACCCCAATGTCTATACGTTCAAATGAGTGATTCGCCAGCAAATAGACTGACCCCAGAGGTTAAATGAATTGGAGCAGCGAAATATGTCACCAGCCCTCTGGTTTGACTCAGCACAGAAGTGGAAGTGCTGCTGTTACTCGCTCTGCTTGATTTGCATTTGACAATTCTGGACAGTTTTTTTTTTTAAAGAGGAAGTGTGCAAAACCGCAACTCTGCGTATGACACAGATAAAGAAGTTGAAAGAAATCAAAGGAATTAATGTTAATGTCCAGTACATCGAACATAAACGGTCTTCTGTGTCGTTTCCAGAAATGCATTAACTTGTCTTTCTGACATGAACTGCCTCAACAAAACCTGTTTCAACATCCAACTGGTCGCAATTAAACACACTTAAATACACAGTTTAGTTGATTTAGATACAAAAAAAAAACCCCGCCTTTTGTCTGAGGCCACTCTCACTTCCGCAGCCCATCTGTAAAAAGAGGACACAGACAACAGGCAGACCAAAAGCATCTACAGCAAGACGAGAGTACATCGAAACAAGCTATTTTCAATCTTTTCATGTAAGAGGAACATCGTCTACTAAGAAACGAAGAGAATTCAACTACAAGACACTCTGAACATTATCACTTCCTTGTGGGATGCAGTAAGTGTCTGAAGTCATTGTTTCTAGGGATTATTCCTCATTTTTGACGTATTTTTAAATGTATTCTTTATTCTACTGTTTTGGTTATTACATTCTTGTGTTTTTGGGGTTTTATATCTGCCAACCTACTGGATGCCTTCACTATCTATCTATAGTAAAGTGAAACAGGATGTTTGACACATTATATATTTGTTTTTCCTCAAAATATGAGTATAATTTACAATAATCTTCTAATTTTAAGGATCTGACATTTGCTATTTGCCTGTTTTGTTGGATTCTCAGGTTTATCTTTTGCTGTTTTGTTCACCAGGTTGACTATATGTTGGAGAATTTAAATTCCCTTTCAGCTGGACTTTGCTTTTTTTGTTTGAAAAATGGGTGATGGATCAGAAGAGGACAAAATGAAAACAAAAGGAGGATTAAAATGTTGTAAACTCAGAATCATTTTCCTCTTGTTGACCACCATTAGTTTCATTGGCCCCGCGCATGGATTTGCACTGAAGACTTGCCGAGTCAGCCAAAACAACGCCGTGTGTGTCAAGTACAAACTGAAAGCTGTTCCTCACGATATTCCCTCAACAGTGACGGGCTTTGATTTATCCGAGAACAGAATATTAAGAATACAAGCATCAGATTTCAGAGATCTAACACTTTTGACTCGGTTAGACCTAAACCGCAACCGCATCTCGCAGATAGATCGCGGCTCCTTTGCCACTCTGATTTCCCTCCAAAAGTTAAATCTGAATAACAACAAACTCGCCAAACTGGAAGAGAATGTTTTCGATGGATTGCGCAGCCTCGTTGAACTCAGAATTCTCTCCAATCACATCCAAAAAGTGGCCCCCACCTCTTTTAGATCCCTGACGAACTTGAAGTTTCTAGATCTTTCTCACAACAAACTGAACTGCTTGGCTAACGTTCGCTTAGTATTGCAGCATATGCCACATCTGCAGGAGCTGGTACTGAAAAACAACAATTTAGCCACTTTTCAGTCATGGGAACTGACAAACAGCTCATTGGCGCTTGGTGCCATTGACTTGTCTCAAAATCCCATCGCGGTCTTTAGGATGACCAAGGACATTTTTCCAAATCTCACTCGGTTTAACATCGGCTCTTCCAGAAAGGAACCGATGAGATGGGACATAGGTAACCACACTTTCCTGAGTCGAGTGTCTAAGCTTGATATCAGCGGGCTTCAAATGGTTGTCGGTGACATGAGAACATTGCTGCAGAGGGTGAACTCGTCTTTAATTTCTCTGAGGATGAACTCAATGAAACATAACCTTGTCCAGCTCATCAACATGTCCTGCACCATCCCAACGATGTCCTCGCTGACACTTCGATATAACAGGCTTTGGTATGTCAGTTCAGATTTGTTCAAGCTGTGCATTAATGTCACAGAGTTAGATTTATCACATAATAGTATAAAAACTATCTACGACAACGCCTTTAGCTCCCTTCGAAGTCTAAGGATCTTGACCCTGAGTCACAACAGACTTCCTTCTGTTCCGGCCGCCACGAGGAATCTACCGGCTTTATCTGAGCTGGACCTCAGCACTAATAACATCAGCGCGCTCGGATGTCACGATTTCGCCAATCAGACAAAGCTCAGACAGCTCAGCCTTTACCAGAATTCAATCCCGGCTCTGAAAGACTGCCTGTTCCAAGATTTAAAACAACTGCAGGTCCTGAAGCTACAGAACAACCACATAAGCAAACTGAACAGTGCTTTCAAAGAACACTTGCACAACCTCACACGGCTAAATCTGAATGGAAATAAACTCACTGCCATCAAACAGGGGGAATTTAAAGGCCTGCAGTCCCTCCAGAACTTATCGTTACATCAAAATCAAATAAAAGAACTTGAACGCGACAGTTTCATTGGCTTGGCGAATCTTACAGAAATGTCCCTGCAATCGAACGCTCTTACAAAAAAGACCCTGGACAAGAATCCTTTCCATAATCTGACTAACTTAAGAAGATTGGATATGGAGGACAATCACATTAAATATGACTTTAGTACAGCTTTGCCTGTTCCACCGTTTTCTGAACTGTCCCGTCTGGAGGAGTTGTCCATTCTTACTCAGCGCTTTAGGGGGAAGCATATGCTGCCTGTAAACTTCCTGCAAGGTTTGACGAACCTTTTGCTGTTCAAGGCCAGGAACAATCAACTTGTATTCCTGCACAGGGACACGTTTAGTTACACGCCTAAGCTGCAGACGCTTGACATCAGCTCAAATGATATTTCCAATTTCCACCCGGAGCTGTTTTTCCCACTTCGAAACCTGAAGAGCCTTTACATATCCAGAACAAGCCTTCACTCTCTAGATGGCCTCATAAATGCCAAGCTGACCAACCTGAAGTTCCTGCAGGCGAGAAATAATTTGTTCTCAGTTGTCAGCAAGGAGGTGATAGAGGCCCTGCCAGCTCTGGTTTATTTGGATCTTCAAGGGAACAGTTTCACCTGTGACTGCGATAACGCCGGGTTCCTCTGCTGGGCAGCAAACGACACCCGCACTCAAGTTTATGACGCTTACAACTATCTGTGCAACTATCCGTTTACCTTTAAAGGTAAGACGCTGTTGCACTTCGACTTCCGGGACTGCGTACTCGACACCGGCTTCATCTGCTTTGTCTCCACCACATGCATGATCCTCTGTTTCATGATCGCGTCCTTCACCTACCATTTCATGAGGTGGCAGCTGGTCTATGCCTATTACATCTTCTTGGCTTGGCTCCATGACACAAAGTACAAAAACAGGGAAGCTCCTCATCAGTATGACGCCTTCATCTCCTATAACACCCACGATGAGCCCTGGGTCATCAGGGAGCTCTTACCAAAACTGGAGGGAGAACAGGGCTGGAAGCTGTGTTTGCATCATCGAGACTTTGAACCAGGTAAGACTGACTTTACGCCTAAATAAACAGGCATGTTTGAATTGAAGGTTTAATTTTTAGTTTGGGTTTTTTAGTGGGATGGCTCTCCAGATTAGCATATCTGAACAATTAGATGATTGGCCGTGAAACTTGGAACATTCAGGGTCCCCAGATGCTACTTATTTGGGTAATCTTTTGAGTTGTCTTCATAACTTTCAGACAGATATTCATCTTAATAAGCTGCCAAATAAACTGTGCATTCTTACTTTTGGCTCTTTTTCACGGGGCTTTTCACTAATAGCAATACAAGCAAAAGATGGTTAAGCTAAAGGATGTTTGAAATGTGTTCTCGAACTATTCCAAAACGAACATTTGGAATCTATACCCTTTTATTTTTGGTTGCAGTGACATCAGGAGTCGTCAAGTGACATCAGTTTAGCATTTTAAAAAGAAATATAAATGGACTGCATTGACCCGTTTACGCACAGCAATGGCGGCTAAGCTCATATGCAAGGTGCTCGCCTGCCATTAGCAGCAACTTTAGGTTCAGAAACTTGCCCAAGGACACTTTAGCATGCACAGGAGCTGGGGATCTAACTTTCAACTTTACAATAAATAGACAACCTTTCCTACCTGAAGTTCACCAGAGGCTACATCCTGACACAATCAAGGAATGAATGCAACGCTTGCAGAACATCTTTATAGAGCTGAATACAATTTTAAAGGCATCAACAGACACGTAGTGGTTAACCAGATTTGCCAAACCAATCAGTTACTCCTTGTCCTTAACGTCTTTTCTCTTCTAATGTTACAAAACATTCAACAAAGTTCAACACATGAGTCAATTTCTGAGGTCAGAATTAATGTTTCTACGATGCTAACTCTTTGTAGCATGCTACTGAAACTGTATTTTCAACCACAAGGGGGTGCTGCAGCTACATGTCAAACCAGATGTAGAGCGATCCATGCAGAACGATGCAGGTGTAAATGCAGTGATAACGGATTTAATCATCCGATAACAAATTACAGATCCTTGGATATGAGGCTGAATATAATCGCTGTGTGATGTTTTTCAGAAGGTGACCAGAGCAACTTTAAATGTCCTTTAATGTGGAAAATCATGAACTTGCTCTTGACTGTAATTGATGTATTTCAGGATATGTTGTTGTGAAGTTAAGCCATCATAAAACCACCTAACCTGTCCTTCATCTTGCATCATACTGCACAGACACACTTCCCAGAATGCTTTTAAATATTGCTGCATCCTTGCCGTGGGTCCTGGTGATGGCGAGAATCCCAAACTGCAAATATCTGGACTTGGCCCAATTATAAAACCAAAGGTGTACAGAAAACATGTAATGTGCAAATTTACACACAGTATGGGTGCACATATGTGAAGCACAACAACAGATTTTACTATTTTGCACTTTCATCTGCGCTCCAGATGGTGTCACCGCAGCACTTTACTCAGCTGTTGAGAGTCCAGACGTCACAGTGTAAATACTCACTCTGTTCTTTTTCTTCTCAGGGAAACCCATCATTGACAACATCACAGATGCCATCTATGGAAGCAGAAAGACCATCTGTGTGATCAGCCGCCGATACCTGGAGAGCGAGTGGTGTTCCAAAGAGATCCAGGCGGCCAGGTAGCGCTTCACGTCATCTGTATGAGGCACAAAAGTGGGACGCACTGAGCTGAGATGAATCGTTTACTAACTGTGCTTGAGTTCTCGTATTTACAGTTGATATCAATGCTTTTAATCTCTGCGTGACAACAAAAACAAACTAATCTTCAGCTGGAAAGCCATCGAAAAGACAATAAAATGTTCTAGTCTATCACAGTCTGACTTGGCAGGTTATTTTTAATCAGTGGAAAGGGACATTTATGCTATTTAAGCCACAAACGTGACCAATAATTGCCAATAATAGCGCAAAATTAAGAAGAAATATTGGAAAAATGGCAAAACAGAAACAGCATGTTTCCATCAACTTCCATTATTACTTCAAGAAAAACAGTTGGTGGCTCTAAATCTGTAGTTGGTGCAATCACGACGCAACAAGGTGATTTTTATTATAAGAGAAAATTCAATATTACATTATCCTTTGCTGCAGCATCTTTTAATTGTTAAAGGTAGTTTGACACCTCAATCAGATATAAAGCCTCTTTTTGTCAAATTTCTGGTGTAAAAAAAAAAAAAAA
>NW_007578402.1:127172-208619 GCF_000690725.1 Stegastes partitus | reverse complement strand
AATTTTTTAAAGGAAGCTTTGGGATTGTAGGAGCTGTCAGGATGGGATCTTTACCTTTTTTTTGTGATATTGTAAAGAAAAAACAATGAGTCAATGTTGATAAGAAAATTATCACTGTGCTAAAGGGAAATCTCTTTTCTTTAAAATGTCTCATATCGCTCCTCTTTAATCTGACATATTAGCTATTTCCCTCGTTATTTGACTCTTTTAAATCCATTTATGTCTCTTTATACTGGCTCCCATCTTCACTCGAGGCCTTTTCATTGCTGCTTTATCTCCATCTCGACCTGCAGCTTCCGACTGTTCGACGAGCAGAAGGACGTCCTGATCCTGGTGTTTCTGGAGGAGATTCCCAGACACCTGCTCTCTCCGTACCACCGCATGAGGAAGCTGCTCAAGAGGCAAACCTACCTGAGCTGGCCGCAAGCCGGAGAGCACGCCGAGCTGTTCTGGGAGAAACTCCAACAGGCGCTGAAGGCCAAAGAAGAACCGAGCGAGGACAGGTTCAACCTCACTCTGTTGGAAACACCTTGACGGGAAAGGAAATAGGAAACACAGTTGGTTTGGGAAGTTTATCTGAAGGATATCAGCCAGCAAGCATTTCAAATTGTATTAAAATTGACTGATTTTTATGGGAAATCAGGAGCAAGTTATGGTTAAACACTGACAGATGAACATTCAGTGTCTGACAAAAACAGTGTGAGAAGAAGAAGGACTGACATGAATAGTTTCAGCGACGCCACCACCAGTCTTTTATCACTGAGGATGTGTGTGTAGCAGGAGCATAAAAAAGACCATTTTCAGTGTTTAGAAACTTGCTAGAAACCCAATTTTTATGCACCAGTTTTGTTTCCTCTCTTGATTCTTGGCAAAACTTTCCACCGTCTTGTTAAAAGCTGTGATGAGATTCCTGCTAATTGCTAACTCAAGTCTCTGAGCGCTCGCTTCTTGACACGTGGAACATTCTTCATCAGACTTTCTGTATTTTTTTGTCTGCAGTTTAAAGGACTTCTGCTGTATTTTCCCATTTCTTGCGGCTCTATGAGCGGCGCCAACTTTGCACCTCCGTTGTGGAAATGTAACAGGGAGTCGTGCAGAGCAGTGAATATGAAGGCAAAAAGAGCATGCTGCCAGCAGCTTTTTTTGCATGAATCATTGTAAAATATCTGTTTTTGAATGTTATTAATGATCATTTTAATAACTGCAATGGGGATCTCCATCAGGGACGACTGACCTAATCATTGGCAGATTCATTTTTCTTGCAACTTGGAGGTGCAGAAAGTCAGCACCATCGATCCACAGTAACCACTTTAATGGTGGAAATAAAGCAGAATTAGGACACAATTCAATACGTGAACAGTGAACTCATCCTGGTACTCCTACTTGGACACCCATCGACAAAAAAATCTCACTGTTTGTACTGAATTTACATGTTTTTGTAACATATATCGTATCTTTAAGGAGTTTTATATACGTATATTTTCATCTTTTTTGTTTGCTTTGGTTTAAGATGCATCTTGGGCGATCTAACCACAAGAGGGCAGCAAAAAATATAAGTCATGATACAGATGCCTCACAAATGACTCCGTCCTGCCAGTCTCAACAGCTGGAATGACGTACAGTCATGACTCGATCCGACCCTTGACAATCAGAAAACCTTGCTATCCGACAGGTTTTTATGAAAACGAACGGAACCCTTTAAAAACAGCCTTAACATACTGACAGCCTTGGATTCTGACTCTGACATGACATTTTATGCCACAAATCAGGATATTATTATCTGACTGAACAATCCCACAGATTGGCTACGTTCACACTGCAGGACTTGATGCTACATTCAGATTTTTTTTGCGAGTTCATTCACATTTCCAGTTAAATGCGACTTGTATGTGATCTGCTGTGTGAATGTCATATGTCTCAAAAGTGTCCCACATGTGCAGAAGAGGACACGACGACGTCACACGCAGAGAGCGTGCTCAGTGTTTATGGAAGTAAACATGGATGATGGTGGCGGCGGCGGCGGCGATGGTGGAAACAGAAGTGTGACCGCTATCCTAGACTAGCATCAGCAGCCAAGTACTGCCTGTGCGTTCCGGACACTTCCACCCCGTCAGAGCACTTCCCCGACTGCGCCAAATACTCGGATATTCATCATTTATTGGGCCTGAATATCCAGAGACCAGAAAGTGCTATTCAGCCCTACTAGTTATTATAACAACTATGAACAATAACTAACAACAAATGAGCCTTCAAGCATCAAGCCCTCCTTGTATCTGGACCTCCGTCTTGACAATCCGACAGCCTTGCTATCTGACATAAAAGAAGGTTTTACATTTAGTGTCAGATTATCGAGTCATGACTGTACATGAATAACAAATCCAGCACTCCTTAAGAGACACACCGATTAGATAAATCTGCATGAGGCCCTTTGACCTTCTAGTGGAAGTGACTTGAGCGGTAAGAAAGTCTAAACACTGCTGGAAACACTGGAGACGCATGATAAACAAAGGTGTGAGCAGCGATGTGTCTCAGCTGGCCGTTTGTGTTTAGATCCCTAAGATGCATTTTGAAACAAGGTCTAGATTTTATTTCTGGTCCTTTGTTTGATTTAAACCTTTCTGAGCCGAGGAGTCAAACACTGTGCAGCCGAGCTTTGTTCAAACCCACAAAACTTTATTTTAAATTCCAAAAACTGGCAAAAGTGACACATTTGTTGGGTTACATTTGGGGGAAATTTTTATTTAATGATGAACAGTGTCACAAAAGCACTGATGCAGAATGAAGCAGGAGACCTGGAAACAGTGAGGAATGAATAAGCTGTTGAATGTGGAGGAAAAGGGAAGATTTATCTCCTTTGTCCAAAAGTTCACAAAAAAAAATGTATTTCTTGTAATTAATATTGTTTGTTTTTTTCTTTACTATGAAGTAAAATAAAATCTAAATGACACAATATGTCGTCGTTTGTCCAACGTGTGTGTTACCAAACATTGTTCTAATAAACTCATTAATAAACATTAATTTCTGACTCCATCTCTAAAAAAATAAAAAAATTAAAAGTTCGGCCTTGTTAACCGGCAAACCTTTTTTTTTAAAATAAAAATTAATTTTGCAATACTTTCCAAAAACATAGTTTTTCTTCTTGCTTTGCTCTTTGGAGCACCGAGGCAACAACCACAGCTTAGTCTGTATTCAGAATACTACACTTCCCTGTTTATAAAACAGAACAAATATAAGAGAAGGCCACCCAAAAATCACAAGACAGTTCAGTAATTTGAAGATCTGAGTGCAGAATGTGAAGAATTACTCCGGAACCGCGCCATTTTTTTAAAAACTGGGTTCCTGGATTCAGACAAGAGTTTATGCTGATGCAGCAGAAGTTCCCTCCTTTCTGCTCTGCGTGGTCGGCCTCCTCATGTCACTGCAAAGGAAAACGGGAATTTGGTTCAGTGAGCGGCTGAGAGGAATAAAAAAAAATGAATAAAATGCTCAGAAAACGGCACGTTTCTACTCACTCCACACACTTCATCCCTATCTGAGTCCACTTCAGTTTAGGGTCGGCGCACACGAACCTGCCCGGAGTGTGGAAGCTGTCGAATGAAAGAAAAGTGATCTCATGAATGGAAGCACTTAACTAAGCTCTCATCTGTCTCATGCCAGAGTGTTAGATTTAACATTAACCCTCTTTAATACACATTTACAGCAAACTTGTTCAAACCAGCCTCATGTAATTGATTTTAAGTCAAACTTCAACTTCTGGGGAAATTTGGACACGCAAGCTTTTATTGTGAAATGACTTCAAACTCAGTCGCTGAATATCTTCCAAACACACTTCATCCTTTTTTACTGCTGTTTGAGTTTTTGGGTGTATTTTGTCAGTAGTTGAGTTGTCTTTATTTGACTTTGTGTTTTTTTCCAGTCATTGTTCTGATTAGACATGTTTTCTTTTTTATTTAAGTAAAGCTGCGACAATTTGGGGTTTTTTTGTGCTCCTGTCACATTTTCACTTATTTTTAAGGCAATACAAAGTCCTGCACCTGCAAGGAATCAGCTCAACCATGCTTAACGAGGAGCGGGAACGAGAACTCACAACTAGGAATGAAGATGTGCAACATTTTTTCCAAGCGCCTACGGGTGTTTCCACTACCGGAGAATAAATGCTGACTCGACGATTCTAAATATTCAACTATTTCCACTGTTAAGTTGTTGACATATTCATCTCTGCTCTGTTCTGTCTAAACACTGCAGCTCAATCTAATTCAGCTGATATGTCACAGAGTACAATGGGTTTAATTTCAGCACGTTTTTTTTAATTAGATCCGTAAAATAAAGCGATTCGGACTAAATATCACAATTTTAAGCTGACATTTCAATGAAAAAAATCAATGAAGATGATTTTTTTTACAGTTTCTGGCTCGAGTGAAACCTGCAATTTCGGTAGTTTTTGTGAAGATAACATGACTTATAAAACTGTCAGCCAGTTTTGGGGCTCATATGGTTAATTCATGAGCTGATCAACAGCTTAGAATTTTGATAACAGATTTTTGGGCCATTTTTAAAGCTGGTATGTTTTTACCTTAACAAGTTGAGCCACTGCTAATCAACTCGCCCTGCCCTGTTCTGTCCTATCCTATCTTGTGTTTACCAACTTGTGGCTCGATTAGGCCACGTTCCTCACTGTCATTCAGCTTCCTGTTGCTACTTGGACTGACTCCAACTCCTCTATCTTGGCCTGCAGCTGGCAACAGTCAACTATTTCATCACTGGCGGACGTAAGCAATAACGTATGAACCAATTCTTGCCCCTTCAGCTTGCAGAAAATATCAGATCTACTGTCTTGACCAGCTACAGTCCAAGATGATGGAGTTGGAGTCCATCCACGAGACCTCACTGAAGAGGCAGCTGAATGACACCAGAACACCCACATATGGCAACATTTGCTGAATCCAGGTTCTTAAATGTGAGAAACAGATTTTTCTTGGTCTTCCGTGATAATAAATGGATATATTTTGCAGCTTTGAATTGATATTAAACCAGATGAGGCTCTGAAGTGGTAACTGTTTAGTTGTCTTCTAAAGATTCAGTGAGGAAACAAACTGATTGCAAAAAATAATCTGACTGGTTTTGTTGCTGAACTCACATGATGGCGTTGATGTCACAGGCACCGTTCATGGTCTGGATGGTGTAGCCAAGAAGACGTCTACAAGGCAGCGGACGCCTGGAGTACCTCAGGCAGCAGCTTGCTGCAAACACAAACACAAACTGTAAAGACCCCACAACAAACAGACTTTTTTTGTTTTAATATATGAATATAAAACTGTCTCAATAGCTCGGTTGTCCTGCAAAAAAAAACTCCTTTTACAGTGTTTTCAGGACATTGGACTGATGGACTCACCTGACTCTGCGGTGCCTGTGAAGCTGGTGAGGATGATAAATGAGCACAGAGCTGCGATAAGAAACGCTTTGCTGCCTGTCATGGTTCCTGGGTCGCTGCTGTCGCTCTGCAGGTCTGCGTTAGGGTGAAGCTGAGCTGGTGTACAGCGCCTGAAGCCGTTTCAGTGAGAATGTAACTGATCCAACGGCGCTTGTTCCTTAAGTAGGACGCCTCTGGGAATTTCCCCTGTTGGGTAGGACTGTGTAATACCACGTGGTATCGTGAAATCAGTGGACACACGCCAAGAAGTGAAATGAAGTGCACCTGCTGGCTTCCAGCCTGCGGGTGGGAAGGAAATAAAGCAGGAAATAAAAATATAAAACTGGCGAGGCTGTAAAGTTGATGTAAAAACTGAAAGTCTGAAGTGAAGTTATTACTATTACTCACTTTTATAATATGTCATCGCAGAGTTCAGGTTTAAGAAAATGTGGCTAGGACTTGACTTGAGGAAGGGAAAACCTCTCGTCTTGAACTTTAACGATTTTAATGTCCTGGTCTTTGGACCAGTGGTCACCTTAGTCCCCTGCAGCTGCCACATTTCCTGCAAAAACAGAACTCAGTGATCTACTGCTAACAGATGTTAGGAGTGTAGCTGAGAGAAGCAAAGTTAATTCAACTGGGTAAGAAGAGCCAGATGAGCAGAATTAGGGACACAAATAAGTAATGAAAACCAGATGATGATGATGTACGTGTTTAACGAGAATGATGTTACAAATGTAGAACAGCTAAACTAAGGTAAAGACAAAACAACCCACCCTGCTTTTGATTTTCTGCTGTAATGTGACGACACCTTAGGACTCAGGTTGTCGGACTGTTTTGGAAACCAGTGTCAGATGATGAACGTTTGTGTCGCCTATTGTTTCCCGCTTTCTAAAACTGACAATCTGACATTCGAGCCACTTCCTGCGTCGAGCTGCCGCTGCATATCTTATGTCAGCGCGCATTCTTCAATTGTTACCCAGCACTTCGGGGCAATTTTGTACAACAAAAACACCAATCAATGCAAATTGGGAAGTGTCACGTTAGAAAAAGCGAACAAACAAAAACGTTCTAACTCTTGTTTTCTTGAGGTGACTTTTTCAAAAATGAGCTGGCGTGCTTCATGGATGATGGAGAGGTTCTGACGTTCGGCTGTTTCCGCGTCTGATCTCCACAAAAACGTGACCATCTCACATCAAAGAAAAAACTTCTGCTAAAAAACTAACTCCACTTTGCTCTCGTAGATGGTTATTCATTCATTCTTCTGCAGCCATCCTGAACAAAAAAACCTCACCGTACACTCCCCGTCCAGCACCATGAGCAGGCAGACAAGTATTTATAGCTGGTGAATATTACCATCTATAAACCAAGTTGTCCTTCTGAGGAACTGGTGGAGACTAAAATTAATCTTAAAAGAGAGTAAACATTGGACTTTTACAGCCATGAATCTGTGCTAATGTTGCTCCTCATTGGATATGAACAGACACAGCCGCCCAAAAGGTGTGTGTAGATCAGCCTAACAGACAGGTTGGAGCCAAAACCAGGACAACCAGAGCCGAGGAAAATATTATAAATCAGCGATCACACCACCAGAGCTTTAAAGAGAACAAGCAGATAAGAGACACTCAAGGAGAGCCTGACTAACCAAATGGTTGATCTTTATTGCTCTACCCCTCCTCCTCTCTCTGCTCCGGACTTAAAGGAATGCGATCAACAGACAATGAGAAAAAAAGCCCCAGAGGATCTTAATGGGACGCTAATATCTGATATTAGTTTAAATATTATGGGACATCATATTCTGATAAATAGCCCAAAGCTTAATTACAGTTGGTCCTTCTTTAATTTATCAGCTTGTTATATAACCACTTCATAAGCATTGTATTATTTCTGTAACCGCACCAGATAACTAACTCATGTTTAGATTCCCTGTGAAGCTTTACATGTGACACATTCATTCCCAACAAGCTTAGCTTTGTATCAGTACAAATACAAATAGTTCTAAAGTAACATTGTTACTTTCAGAGCAAAACTCTGACCACCTCATGACCACCTCATGACCACTTCATGACCCCCCAGTGATACAGGGGCGTCATATCCATAGACTGTCTAAAAGATGGACGTAGCAACCGGCCCTGAAAAATGAAGCCAACCTGGAAGTGTCCAAAACCTGCAGCATCACTACGTCCACTAGCTGCTGGCTCCAGAAAGCCCTGGCTCCCATAGATTTGGATTGGAAAAGAAGTGATCACAGATCATGAAATACCGCATTCCTACAGCTCAGCATTTTTTTCTTATTAGTTTTCATGGTTAAGTCCAGAGATCAGGTGGCCAATCTGAAAATAAATCAATACTGAATTTTTACAAAATCGTCAAAATTTTGCGGGGCAAGGGGCGTGGCTGGCTTGATTGACAGGCGACGATGCAGACGAAGCGAGCAAAAGCCGGTAAATGTGGGTGGGCAGAGAGGGCCCGCCTCTCAATCCGTCTGACCAATCACTGCTCCTATGGCTCCGCCCCCCTCCGACGATTTTTGCGTCACTGGCTCCAAAAATCCAAGATGTCAACCAGGAAGTAGCAAAACCCTGGCTTCATTTTCTCAGTGCAGAAACCAACGGGTGACGTCACGGAAGCTACGTCCATCTTTTTTACAGTCTAACACCCCCCTCTGGGAGCGGAGCTCGTTGTGATTGGTCAGTAGTTTTACTATTAAAAAGCATTTCACCCAAAGACTGCAGATTTTCTGAAGGCCATAGAATCTCCCACTTTGGTCCAATGTTAGCAACTTCACACCCTGCCACACCCTGATCCAACTCCAGCTGAAGGCCTCGTCTCCCAACTCCAGACGCTGCTGCACCCGCCAAGGAAACTGCAAGTATCGAGCTCCTGTCTCTAAACGGGTGTTTCATGATTACAATTTCGACCAATATTCCAAATTTAACAGATTATCTGCTGCTTCAGGTGAAAAGACGTTTAAGTCTCCAGGCCACCATTCTGCTCCACATTAGGTTTTCCACACTCATATTCTCAACCAGCATTTTCATCATTGTTTGTATTTTATATTTGTTGTTGCTATTTGTTTGTTTTAGTTAGTAATAAATGTTGTGTGTGTGTATACGGTTGTTTCCTGTGTTATCTATAGCTTACTTTCAGTCACTCCGATCTTTAGTTACCTTAAGCTCTAAGTTAATTCCCTTAACTTTATAAAACACTCTTGACTGATCACCAAGAGTTAAACTATTTATTAGAATTATTGTGCTGACTCTGAGATTATATCGCTGGACGAATAATTCAAAGGTTGGTTTTAATCATTTTAATTAATGCAATCACTTGCTTTGCTGTGGAAATAAGTATATCTTATTTTCTACCCTACAATTCTGAAGCAAGATAAGAGCGAGTGAGATAAACGTTTCTATATTTAGAAAACAAAAACTGATTGGATTCATCTGTAAATGATCAAATGCAAGAGCACATCATGAAACCTCCCTTGAATCACAACTGGAAGTAAAAAAAAAGCCCCCCAGCTGGAGTGCAGCTTCCGTTATATGTCCATGAACAAGTTATTAAGTAACTGATTGCTTGCAGCAATGGAATTTCATCAGCGTGTGACCAGGCGTGGGGGTTTTGTGATGCAGAAATGTACACTACACAAGAGAGATAAAGTGATATCTGAGGAGAACAGAGTCGAATAAGTTTAACTTGACACTGATATGACCTTAAATCTAGAGAAACCACCTGTGCAGCACGTGTGAAAATGACCAAGAGTTGCTCAGAATTCGCTGGTGTTTATCTTTGACGCACATAGTTTAGATATCAATGTGTGACTAACGATTGGTGAGGACGATGCAGAAAGTCCCTCGGCTCACTCATCGGCTCGGTCCACTCCCATTAGTTTGTCCTTGCCGCTGCATAAAGCGGCGTTCTGCTTTGCTACTTTAGGAATTTTGTGATGTTTGTTTTTCTTTTTGAACTCCTGCCGCCCTGAATGTCCCTGAACAGGATGTTCACATCTTTATCTGTTTTAAAAATGCAACCAAAACCCTTTGTGTGAGGTTGCAGAGCAGGTGATAAGGATAAAAACACTTACTGTGTTACAGTTGTGATGATCCGAGTTTTGCGCTTTTATCATGACACTCTGTTCAGTGTATGTTTCTGTGGTTTTTGGTCTGGAGAGGTCTCACTCTCTCTCTCCCACACCTGAGGCTCATCTATCATCAGCGCTGGGTAACGCTTGCCTCCACCTGTGCTCCAGCGCCAGTGGATTATCCTCCCACGAGTGGTAACAGGCCAGCTTGACTGCTTAGAAGACATGTGTTCAGAGAAGCTCGCTATGTTTGATTTGTGCCTTTGTCTGCGTTTAGCTACCAGAACCTCCCCGACGGACCCACGGATTCCCCGGCCCAGCCTCTGCAGCCGAGCTCCTGCCTCAGCCGATCAGCCATCCTGTCCCTCTTGGAACCTCCCCTCGGCTTCCCCCACGTGCTTCCCGGTGTCCTCTGTACCTTGTTTCCTGAATAAATCCCTCTTTCCTAACACCCAGTCCCTCTGTTGCTTTTTTGGATCCCTTTCCTGCAAAATCCTGACAAAAATTTCCAGGACGCGCTGACTTATACAAACATGTTCACTTTTTAAATGTGCGAGACATAAATTTAGAACTTTTGGCAAACGGATCTTGAAATCAGGCAACAATTCGATGGCCCTGAAGGCTCCAGGTCGACTGTGTGTATCACTATCTGCACAATAAATGCTTCCTATAAACCTGACGGAAGCAACTCCGCCTAAACAAGCAATTGAAATTACCTGTGTTGAGCTGAAGTTTGTTATCACACTGTTAGAAGGCGGCTGCATTTTAATCAAAGACCTGTGACGCACTGTCCTGACTTTCAGATAAATAAAAAGCTTTAAAAAAAAAGCACTTAAATGGTTTTATTGCAGCGCGACGAGTTTTGTTTGTGACACAATCACAGTAGCTTGGCTGATAAACGACAGAACGAGGAGACAATCTGCAGACGTCCACAGTGTTGGTGGAAGAGATAACAGCGAGTCAGCCTTTTTTTCTGAGCTCATTTAAACCTTTAGCGTTGTTTATAATTTTACGCACCGGGGTTGGAATGCAATTAAAGAGTCATCAGCGGCTGCATGCTTGGATAAAACAGCAAAAAAAAAAAAAAACATAAAGCCTAATTATAAGCATAAAGAGAAGCAAAACAACTGCAAAGAGACATAAGACAATAACACAGAGACACAAAAATGATCACAAAGAGAGCAAGAACAGCTACAAAGAGACACACAAAGAGATGCAGACAATTACATGGACACAAAACGACAGAAAACAGCCACAAAGAGGCACAAAATGACCAAATAGGAACACAACGACAACAAGGAGACACAAAACAGCCACAAAGAGACACAAAAGGATCACAAAGAGAACAAGAACAGCTACAAAGATACGCAAAGTGACAACTAAGAGATACAAGCAACTACAAAAATACAAAATGACCAAACAGGCACACAATAAGAAGAAAACACAAAGTAAGAAAGAAATATAAAAACCCTACAAAGACAGAAAATGACAACAAAGAGACACAAAACAACGACAAGTAAATCCTATAAAGAGACGTGCGGAGCAAATGAGCACCAAAAGACTTAAAATGGCCATAACAACACCAAAAAAACCCACAAACTGACACAAGTCAACAACAGAGACACAAAATAACCACAATGACACACACAAAAAAAACACAAAGATACCTGCCAAGACTCACAATGATCACAAACAACTGCAAAGATGCACAAGTTTACTACAGATATACAAAATGACCACGAAGAGACACAAACCGACCACAGACAGACACACAAAACAACTAAAAAGATGCATAATGGCTACAAGGAAATAGGAAATGACCACAAAAACATGAGACTAAACAAATCAGGTCTAAGCTTGGCGAGCTCTGTGGAAATCCACTGATGTCTCTGACGTAAAAGTGAAACTGAGCAGTGAGGTTTATATGCAGCCAAAGAACACAGCAGGTGTCCATAAAATGTTTGAGCAGCAGATTCAAAAACTATTTAGATCAACTGGCCATGTTTATTAAACTAAACCGTTTCTTTCTCGCATGACAAATATCAAAACTGGACTTGTATACATACACTTGAGAGACAGATTATATATGAAGAGATCATTTGCAACAACAGATAACTCCATTTTTTTGTTGTTTGCTTGAGTTGATAGCAATAAAACTGAAGTTGAGTGGATGTGACTCAGTAGAAATGACAGGACAAACGTAGATAACTTAAGTTTGATTGGTATTGTCTCAGGTAGACGATGGGAAAATGGGTTTTCTGAAGGTTTGTGAAGATGGAGTTATCTGTTTTTTTTTTTTAATTAACTCTTCATATGTGGAGAGAGTTTAATTTTCAGTCAAATGACTTAAACTCTCAGGCTCAAAAGGGGTTTAAAGTTGAATTATCTGCTCATTTAAGTCATAACAGTCGATATTTTGGACATGTTCTGTATCATTAGACTTCAGCGTGTGGAGGTCAGAACTAGAATTTAAGCTGAAAATGTGACTACAACAAAACTGTTCATGTTTGCATGCAGTGAATGAAAGTGCAGAGCACATCGCAACCTGCTGCTCTTATCTAAACTGTGCCGACTCTGAACATTCACGCCTATTTAAACGTAATCCTGAGGAGCTAAAAATAGCCCGAGCTAAAAATAGTAACCGATGATGAAATGGGGAAGCCATGCATGTCAGCGTTTGTTTACAACAGCGGAGTGCCACTTCCTCGTTGGTGATGAAACTTTATGACGAGAGACACAATAGAGATTACAGCACTGTGAAGTGCAGGTGTTAAACATAAGCACCTGCTGACCTTTTGGCTCCGGGTTTATTGGTATTTTTACGTGTTCGAGCCTTCTGGAGGTTTACGTTAACGGATCGAGAAAATCAGCTCGTTTTCGAAAAAGAATCCAATAATAGTGGCAGTGACCTTATCGTTTGTTGGCAAGAGTAACGGCACTTACTATCTTGATCAGGAAGGAATGTTTTACGTTGTTGGCCGCTCCTGTCAAAGTACACGCACTTAATGTTTAACTAATTACAAAAGGCTGCAAATAAGACATTGTTGCATGAACAATGGCTCAAATACCTTCTAACATTGTGCTCAGCGCTACTCCCTTAGCACTCACTAAAGATAAAAAGCTAAAATTAATGGTTGCTAATACATTTATGTTGTTACTGAAATGATTTCAGGCCCATAAAACACCTTTGTGCTCTCAAAAACAAGCATATCTAAGAAGCTACAAGGTCCTCGTTGCTTCAATAACAATCAGTCTGTCCTTGTCTTTTATGCTGACAATGTCTTTGGATGAATAGGTTTTGTATTTGTGCTGATTTTAATCATTTTTACATGCATGACATATAGTTTATTGCTTTGCATAATCTTTCAGCTTCAGTTGTGCAGGTTTTAGGGATACAAAACCTTTGAATATATTCCAAAATGGACATTACAGAAAACATTAGTTCCTGGAGTACCTTTTTGATTTCTTTTAGCTCATTGTTTTGGTTTTTCGACATTCGATTTTTGCTTGTTGGCCTCTTTTTTGGTGGAAGCAGTGAAAAGAAGATCTGTTCAACTCCAAACCTACTGAACGTTGGAGGTTGGAGATCCCAAAACGTCTAAAGACACCTACCTATTCTAATTAGCTAGAATGCTGCAGCCATAAATAAGCACGCATGGTAGCTTTAATAAAGAGTAAAACTTCAGCTATAAGTGAACTCAACATCAAACAAACTATACAACCTGAAGCTTTACAAGAACAGAAAACTGGAGCACCAGGTTCAGTTTATCACAGGTAAAGAGAGGCCTTGACGTAAGACCTGTAATCTCGACTTGTCTTATCTGTGAATCACAGTGTGCGCCAAGATTGGAAAGAATGAACTTTAGTCTTGATCACGTGTTTTGTTATGCAGAGCTCACACAGATCAGAATAGCTGGACACAAGTGCTCGACACAGACGGGGTTCAGGCAGAAAGCAGGTTTATTACCGGTCAGGGTTCGGTACAACAGTCAATCGGGCAAAGGTATCAAAAACGAGAGGCAAGAGGCAAGGTCCAAAAACAGAAGCGAGGTCTTAACAAACAGACTGTGGCTGTGAAGAGCGCTGGTATGAAGACCGTGAAAGTGCGACGAACTGCCGACCAGACTGTGAGACACACAAGGTTATATACATGAGGTAATGAGGGGAGATGGGAAACAGGTGAGGGGACGCCATCAGGGAGCAGGTGTGACGAGACAGGAGCAGGAAGTAAAGCCAAGACAGAGACAACCGGTTAGTGTTTACAAAACAAAACAGAAAAGACATCAAATGTGCAGACAAAGCAGAAACTTGACAGACATGACAACATAATTAAGTTGAGCTGTGAAGGAAGTAAGCTACGACGGGTTTCATTGGGATCTGATTGCATCTAAACAAAATGTGTTTAACCTGCTCGGTTCAGGTAGAAACACAGACCAGATCGCATCTCTGCAGTGTATAATAAAGCCGTGAGGTTGCGAAACAAGGTAACTAAATAACATGCAGAAGACAAAAGCGATGCTCGGCCCTCCCTCTGAATCCCCCTGGCTCTGCTGTCAAATATTCATCCCAACTTCACCTTTGCGCCCATTCCCTCGAGTCCTCAGCTCTGGTGAAATGAAGCTGCTTTTTAATCTTACGCTGGCTCTTCTTTGGTTGTCAATCACGGCGACAAGAAAACAGGCTCAGGCAGGAGGTAAGCTGTTGTTTACAAATCAGCAGAGACTGAGGTATGCCATGTAAATTCTTTTGTTACCGCTGTCTGCTGTGCAAATATCTGCTCCTACGTGTCGGTGCAATATGATAGTAATGGATCTGCAGGAGACTTTACTATTGCGAGGAACATTTTACACTAAACTTGCACGTTGCATCGCTTCAATGAAGAGAAAAAGTACGAGTGGACTGAGCAACAAACAAATAACTGATACCCACAAACGCAGAAAAGGTTGCAAAAGCTTGGAGGCATTTTCTCAATTTTCCAACCAAGTGCATGACTTTCCACTTGGTTTGGATGTCATTTTAACTTAACTACCATAAATTTGTTTGTGTTTCTTTGTTCAAAGCTGCACAAAAATATAGATTAAATGGCTAGAAGTAATGTAAAAGATGTTGAGAGAGTTGTTATTTGACTCCCCTTCGCTCTATGAGTTCTGATTGTGTTGGTTTTCGGCCCTGAAACATTATTCGGTGCGCTCCTTTTCCTTCTACCTGGGGCCTAAGTTAGCAAAAAGTGGTGATGATCAACAAAGAAATGATGCTGGCTGCTCTGTTGTATAGTATTCACACATTTATTCACTGGTTCAGTGTGGCATCGCTGCTTGGCATCAAGTTGAACCATGTTGTGTTTGCCATGTGGTCGAGGTACATGAACCGAGGCATCTGACGTATGTGCGAGCAGACTTCTCTTAATAGCTGCACCAGTGTGGTAATGGTGGAAACCAACATTTATCGTTCCCTTTGGCAAACAGCCTCTAATAAATCCACAGCCCCTGCTCTGTAAAGAAAAAAACCATTGAAGGTTTGGTGGTAAAACAGAAAAAATACTTAAGAAATGGTGGCATGCTGGAACGTTCTATACATCATAAATAGAAATGATGTCCGATATTGAAATGTTCGATGTCATTTCAGCCCATGAGTGCCTGCTTGTGTCTGTGCAGGGCGTCGAGGCTGCTGTGCATCTTACTCCAAAGTCCGTGCTGTGAGCTCCATCCTAAAAAGAGGAGGGCCGGTGCAGTGCTGGAAGCAGGAGATCACAGAACTCTGTAACATCAACGCAGTGTAAGATCATGCTTCTTGTTTTGTCCTCCGCTGTCTTGTCTTTAATAGATAGCGTGAGTCTTTGGACTTCTCTGGTGTTTTCCTTTCATGCCCCATTGCTTCCTGTCAGGATGACCCACTTCCCGGGTTTTTTTGTTTGTTTGTTTTTTTCCAATTTCCCGTCATCACGTCCTACTTTCAAGGGCAATTCTCGTAATTTCTTTTGAAAATGACTTATTGGGCAACAAGGCGGACTCATATGATAAATCGCGATAACATCTAATGACTGAACTGAAACTCAGAAAGAGCATTCTTCCCAGGACAAAAGACGGAACTTTTATTTTTGCATATGGGATTTCTCATTACCGGTATCAACAAAGGTGTGGGTATCAGTAACTGAAATATGACCAGCTGTAATTTCAGTTTCAGATATCTACAGGGGCTGCAGGGTGGCGCAGTAGGTTAGCACTGTTGCCTCGCAGCAAGAAGGTCGCCGGTTCACGTCCCGGTGGGGGCACCAGAATCAGCATGGGTTCTCTCCGGGTTCTCCGGCTTTACTGTCCAAAAACATGTTGAGGTTAATTGGTGATTCTAAATTGTCTGTAGGTGTGAATGTGAGTGTGCTTGATTGTCTGTCTCTAAGTGTAGCCCTGTGATAGACTGGCTTCACCCTGAGTCAGCTGGGATAGACTCCAGCCCCCCATGACCTTAGTGAGGATTAAGCGGTGTATAGATGATGGATGGATATCTACAGTTTAACTTTGACTAGTCATAATTCCAGTTCAAGATGTCTTCTACTTCTTTTCAATTAAACACATCGCCATTGTCCCTCGCAGACACCTTATATTGAGTTAGAACTAGTGAGAACGCTGCAGCTATCTTGAACTAGAACAAAATGACTCAAACTGTAATTACAGATTGCTTTGCTGGTATTAAGAAATCTGAAGAAGGCTGAAGTTCCAGCAGATTTCAACCACAAGTCTCTCAAGAGTGAGGCTCTCTGCCTCTACAAAATCCTTGCCAATGAGCTCTTCTGATTTTACAGCATTTTCTGTCAATCTTATTCACCGCAACAACTGTCATTACCTCAGCTAATATTGTTCCAATGCTTTACTGGCATTGGCAAGCCTTGCATGAATCATGACGGTCATGATGTCAAAGCTGAATGAGTAATATCTTAACTGTCAGAATGATGTTCTAGATATCGTAGATAAAAATTCTAACTGATCACAGTGTAAATGGAAATCATGTTGTTTAATTCCAGATGGTCAAACTCAGCTGTTAAATGTTAGAAGAAAAAAAAAGCTCAAAACAGCTTTCTCTTGATTCTCTTTCTCAAGTGTACTCAAGTGGAAACACCAGCAAATATGCGTGGATCCAAACCATCGCAGGACACGGAGCCTTCTTGCAAGTTTATGGTAACGTGGACGCAAACACACCCAGTCTGTTTAAAACTCTCGGTGTCACGACTCCGAGGCACCAAACTAAAACTTAATACAGAATTTTCTTCGTCATAGATCATACTTAGGAAGATTAACAAGCTTACACAAACAAAGCACAGCCCATTGTCTGCTGTTTGTTTTTCTTGGCTTTGATACGGGAGTACCCAGACAGACGTGGAATTAAAAACTACTTTTTCTTTCTATCCAACAGCAACAGAAAACTTCAGAATGGAAGAAGAAAGCTCAGGCGCCTACAAATAAGGAAACCCGACATCCAAACATACTGACAACCATCGTTTGTCACAGTTAATACATGTTAAGAGTCATTCTCTCCTGGAAACAGACTCTCAAAGCACGAACAGCTCATTATTTGTAAACGGGAAACCTGTGATTAATTTAAAGGTTGGTACAAAACCTATTCTTTGGCAGGATATTTTATCTTTAATGAGTAATTGTAGTCCCATATTTACTTTTCAGCTTCGGCTCAGTTTGTAAAATGCCTGTAAATACCAGCAGCTGCCTTCAGTGTCAATTGCTGCTTGCTGCAGCTACTTCAGCTCCACTATTTACATCACAGGTGTGGGACAAAGAGACATGGACTGTAACACAATAGGCTTTGGCAAAACTATTTACCCTTCAAGATTTATGTGCCTTCGGGCAACATGGCATAATGTTGGAGATATCATTAGCAAGAGTCTTATGAGCTGATTGAAAGATATCTCTGAAGATAAAGGAACATCTCTGGTACTACAAGAGCCAATAACACTGCGGCTGTAAAGCAGAATTTCAGTAACTTAATCCCCTATTGCGCAAATGCATGCCACAGGCCTGACAATGACACGTGTTGCTGCCAACTGGGGAAGTTGATAAGTTAACAGTGCAGCGCAAGAAGTAGCAAAAGTGGGGAAATAACGAAGAGGAAAGGGAGTAAGTTGGTGAAAACGATAAAGATTTATTGTGTTGAAAATACCTTTGCTTTTGCTGGCCTTCTCGCTAAGAGTTTCACGAGAGTCAATATCACTCTCATATCTGTCCGATACATTTAAGGCTTAGCACAGTGATTAACAGTAGAGGAGTACCTGGACGAATGGGGAAATAGCAACGCCAGGCTCTGCCAACATGTAATATAATCCAGCTCATTACCTTATTGGTGATTATGGCAATTTTTAATATAATGTCTTGTTCATTTTTTTTTCGACATCTATTATCACACTGGCATGTGAAACAACCCACTTAAACAACTACTTCATATGCCACTGGAATGCTAGACTGGCAAAGTTTATCCAAGTTTAATTTAATACAAATGGCTGGATGTCATGAAGCATCACGGAAGACTGGTGCCTCCTTACGAACTGAACTCTCCATCCTGCTTGCCAATATGGATCTGTCCACCTTGTCTGGTCACTACAGTACAAAACGAATGGTATCAGCAGATAGTTAATGTTTAAATGACTCAGATTGGATCTGGGGGACAAACAACTTGATTGGGCCAGCCCTAATTCTAATAGGATTGGTTTAAGATAAACATAAACTAAGATGCAAAAATAGTGGTAGTGGGCTATTTGGTGTTCTTGGCCAAGACACAGCAACAATTATTTACACATTTTAACACAGTTAATATCTGGACAAACATAATCTGTGAGTTTTAGCAGTGCTGATGGATGGATTGTGTTACCATCAGACAGCCAGTTTAGCTGTTTTCCATCGGTTCTGATCCTTTTGCTTTTGAGCTATGTGTCTCAAATGTGTGTGGTTTTATTGAAAATGTATAGGTTTACATTTTAAGTATCTTACTTCTCATAATCAAATACAAAAAGTCTTATATTTTCTTTTATTCTCATTATTTCTGTTAGTTTTTGTTCTAAACTGAATGAAAGGTTTCCTTGTATGTTTATCAGAGTGTCTTCATCGAGGGGGTTTGCCACTAACTTCAAACACTCCCGTTTGGTGTCGCCGAGCACGTACAAACACGGAAGAACACTTTCAGACAGTTCAGCCAAGTGAAACAATAAAAAAAAATATGCACACGGGCAGTTAAGGTTCTTTCCAAACACTTGTGGGTCAGTTAATTTCCTTAAATACAATTCCTGAATCTCAAAATGGTCTTCCAACAACAGCAGGCACAGAAAGAAAACTACTCGACAGCACAGCAAAAGCTCGGACCTCTCTGTACGGTTTCCGTGTTCCTTTGGTATGGTGTAGTAAACCTGTCGGTTGGGTAAATGTGGGCAATGCTGCATGAAGTCACTGGAGGTAATGAATCAAAGTCTGCCTTTCAACGCCAGCTAATAAAGATTGCCAAGTTTCCAAGAGATGCGTGAAAGTAGTGGCATCATACAGGGTGTTCATTTTGTCGAAATTCAACGAACAAGGAGTGGTTCGTGGGTCAGGAAGTGTTCTTAACTTGTACAAAAACACAAGATTTCATTTCAGTTTTAAGATTTGTTTCACCTAAATCACAGAAAAGTCGGTCGAAGTGGTATGTTGAAAATATCAGTAGAGAAAAGGAGAGAGAAAATATATCAAAAGCAAGGTACTGCTTAGATTAAACTGTCCATTGTGTGGCTTAACTCTTAAAAAGATAGATTGTGCCTTCTGAGCTGAGCTTCTGGGGTTTTGCATGTCTGCTCAGTTCATCAATCAGGGAGGATCACAAGTGTCTATTAAAAGTGAAACAAGGGCTGCATCAGCTATCCTTCAAAGGAATTCCTTGCCTGGACTAGTTTGTTGGCTTTGCATATAAAATGTTTCCTTCCCACTGAACACCCACTCGAAACACGCCAGCAACAGCTTGAAATGAAGCCAACCATGCAACAACGACAAAAAGGTCGAGATTATTTCCTTATTCCTTGCTTAATCTCCAGGAGTGGTTGGTTTAGCGAGATTATACTTTCATGTACATGACCTTCAGTCACGTACAAGTTAGTTGCGAAGGACATCTCGCTAATTTTGTAGAAAACTTAATGCATTAGCTACACCTACTTTATCCTGGAGGGGTTGGAGCCAATCCAAGCTGGCGTTGGGTTACCCCCTGGGGCCAATCCAACCATACATGCTCGCATTCACACCTATGGTCAATTTAGAGTCACCATTTAGCCTGTAATGACCGTCTTTGGACTATGGAGAGCCAGAGCAATCAGGAGAAACCAACACAGGCACAGGAAGAACTGCCCACCATCAGGTTCAAACCCACAACCTCTTAGTTGTGAAGCATTTCAATAATAAAACATGACCTTGCTGCAAATTTGCAATCTCATTGTCAAAGTTGAACTATAATGATCTGCCTGAAACATGGAAAATAAGAAATGTTATCTACGGCAAACATAGAAACTTTTGCCAAGAGGGTCAAACTTGTCACCAGAAGGCCGTTAGAAGTTTAGCACTATTGGCAAACCAGCAGTCGGAAACTTCTCATTATTGCCAAAATGTTGCTGGACGATTTGCTACTAATGGCCAACCTTGGCAAACTTTTGCCAAAATCTTTTGGCATACTAACGTCTTGGCTGCAAATCAATTACAAATTTGTTGTGATTTATTTAAGGGCATTATACAGTCTAATAGGATACTGTTTTTTAAGTGATAAGTTACTGTTAGCCACGCTAGCAAGATGGCTATATTAATGCTGATCACTTGGTTGGTTGGTTCACCACTTTGGAATAAGCCTGAACAAAGCTGAAGCTACATTTCAGAAAATATTATTCTGGGTATTTTGCCTTTATGTGACAGTTGCAACACAGAAACATGGTGAAGAGAACATATGGGATATGACGTACAAGCAAAGGTCTCGCTGGTTGGGAGTTCAGCCAGACTCGGATTCGGAAGCTGCCAAATATCTGAAAAAATAATTGCGTTGCAATCAGCCTCCCCTGTACTTGGTCGGCATGTGGCACATTTTAGCATGCTAACATGTTAAAAAGCTTAAACAAGGTAAAAATGTGCTTACTAAACATTACACGTGTTGTGTTGGAGTTAGCTTAAATCCAATTTAGCTAAACGCATACAGCCTCACAGCGCTAGCGTGGCATGGTTTTGTCTCCACACCCACAGACGGCTGCACGCTCTCAGGAATGAACTTACACAAACTTGTACATTTGGAGTTTACTGACAATTTACATATATTATTTGCTTCCATAGATGCTAAATTCAACATTTGCTGACCAGGAAACCATAGATTGGGGACCTTCAGTCTTGCACAATTGCAATGCACGGTGCAACAAAGTTATATCAGAGTGGAAGAAGAAAGTTTACCCTCAGCATGCCATGTCACAGTGTTGTTATCACGTTATTGGAATGTATTTTTTTCTAACTGTTACAAATCCATTGGGTATACCAGGTAAGATTTAAACTCAGATAGTTTACTGAGATCAAAATTCAAGGACAGGCCTTCAGCCAGCAGCCGGCATGAGCTAAAAAGTCATTAAATTCAAAAGCTGTGGGAGGAAAAACGAAACGAGCAAGACACGAGATGCAGACAGATCAACAGGTTTCATCTAGGCTTAATGATAAACGGAGGAAACATGAAAGGAATGCGGTGTAGGTTTGAAACGCGTACGTGACAGATACTGAGAAGCCAAGGAGGAGCATAATTATGACTTCGGTGGAACACAGACGAAAGATCTTGCGAAGTGAAAGTTAGCGTGTTATGTCTCATCGACAGCCTACGCAATGTGTGCAAATATTGAGTAACCAAGAGGTGAAGTCAAAGCAAACCGACCAACAGCTTCATTATTTCCAGGTTTATTGCAGTTGAAAAGCACATTAAACAACGTATGATAGTTGGAATAAAAAAAAAAAACAACAACAACAACAAATAAATACAGATACACACAGAGGAGAAAAGAGAAAAGTTACAACCGATAAATTACATGCGTACAAATATAAAGGCGGACGATGATGAGCACTTGGGATGTGACTGCATGCTGGATTGTTTTCACTTTACAAAATTTAAGCCAGAAATCTATTTCCCGTCTTCAGTGGATGGCGAAAATAATAAAGACAAACAGTTGCAGTCGATGCATCTTTAGGTCAGCGGTTTCATTCCAGTCACTCGTGGATTTTGGTTCCTGCTTGTGTGACAGCTCAGTTGGTCGTAGTACTTGTAGTCAGTTCACTCCTTCATAGCTGCAAAATATCTGTAGAACCCGACAACATCATACAATTCTCTGCTGTCCAACTAGTATCTAGTCACATTTCTGTTGAGCCCATGAGCACATTAGTCTGCTGGTTTGCGCCTCCAGTGATCAATAACACTGCTTTGCTCATTAGTCGCCTTCCAGATGTATGTCCAGGTGGTACTGGGCAACATGCATTTAGTTCAATCTGAATGAACTCTGACCTGCAAAAACTCAAGGCTCTCCAATTACCTGTAAGTTTGAGGGATGTTGCCTTTCAGTGGTCACGTAGGAATTTACATTCTTGTTGTACAACTGCATTTTTAGCGTGTTGTTAGCTTGCTAACCATACTAGCTTCTTATATTAACGAACTTTTTCTGCCACTTCCTGCTTTATTTGCATTTACATCATACTGGATTGAATATAATGCCTGGAAATGTTAAAATTTTACAGATTTGGTCGTGTAGGAGCTGAATCACCATTGATCAAGTTACATTTATCCCTTATAAATTCAAATTTAATTACATTTGAGGGGTTCAGAGCCAAAGTGGGCCAAACCACAAAAAATCCAAAGTTGAGTTTTATGTTTTTTTGATAAGTGTTTATGATCTACTAGGTGGTGCCAAAGTGGTCCAACCAACAGCCCACTGGCAATGTCACAATGCACCTTTAAAGTTGGGCCCACAATGGTTTTGGCATTAAAATTCAGTGGCAAGCTGGGCCAAGCCACAGGAATTGCTGACTGTTGTATCTCGGGGGCAGGTAGTTTCAAGTGTCTGCGGTCCAAGATGGCAGACAGCGCAACCTTAAGCCCAGTGAAAACTCAACTCGTAGATACGGTAAGGTAAAATAAAAACTTAATTAACCACCACCACCAAGCATCTATTTCTACCCCATGATCCTCAAAAGTATCTCTAGTTCCTTATGATGTAAACTCTTCAATGCTGTTTAGCGAGACAAACCTCAGTTTTTTCTCAAAAAGTAGAAAATGCAGGATGGCCCGCTTTGGCACTCAGCAAAGGGAAGGCAAAATGAAAACTTAAATAAGTCATCACAAAGTAGCTGTGTCCAGAGATAGACACACTGCTTTGTCTCTGGACAGTGTTGAAACATCTTTGGATGCATATATTGACTCTTCCAACAACCATGGTTTTTTTATAGCATCACAAAATTTTGACCCCAGTTTTCTCTAAAACTATTAAAATGTGGTTTAGCCCACTTTGGCACCAACCCCCTCATTTAATAGTGGACTTTGGCGGATGTTTTGTATTTAGACACCTTTTGCCCGGTTGGATATAACCTAGCTTTCAGAAAAATTAGTGTTTTGCTGTAACAATGAAGATAAAGATGTTGGTGTCAAAACTATGAATTATTATTCGGAATTACGTTAACTCCTTGAACAAAACCGTCGGTCAAGTTTGGTAGGATAAAATCATTCTGCACAGACTTTCAAATGTGCGTAAACCAAAGATAAGTTGTACAGATGGCCAACGTAATGACACCGAAGAAGTAAAGTCAAAACATCTTTATCGCCCCCTAGTGGCTGGTTGTAGTATAGGTCATAAACTCTGCTCCCTATAGGCTGTTTTCCACTGCAGAAACTTTGTGTGTGAACCTCTTGAAAGGCTTTCTGGAGAAAAAAGAACTTCCCCCAGGGTAGGTACTTCTGAGTGACTCTGGAAAACTGCGGAGCCTGACCACACACTGATTGTTAAAACCCTTAAGAGGACAACAAGAGCCATTTTCCTTTTATATCAATGCCTTTGACTAGTGGCAGTCTTCTCCTTTCAAACACTGCCAACTTTAACATAAACTTCACCATACAGACACAACAAACCCTCCGTTGTACTGTTTCCGACATGCTAATGGAACTAGTGTTATCTCTAGAGGCTACTATTTGGCGTTATTTTGGTACACTTGGAGTTAATGTTGGAGACAAAAAAGGCTCAAAGTGCAGATTAAAGGGGCTGTTCCCATAAACATTCATACGCATCTGCCCCGAGATCCTGCAGTGGAAAGCTGCCTCAAGTTAGCTGATGGAACGTGATACCATCTTAAAAAAAAAAAAAATGTAAATGCACCTCAAACAAATGTTACCCGAACATGGATTCAGGCATATTCAGTGCTTGTAGTTACATCAGTGTTTGTTAAGTGTTTAATTTTATGATAGGTAGGTTAACTGATTTGTCTTTGGCATCTACAAGTTGTTGTGTTGAACAAGTTAAAATTGCGATACGAAACTTAATTAAAATTAGCAAGCTAATGCTAAAGGCATAGCTAGCAAGCTAACAGCAGAAGCAATCAATGGTGAAAAGCAGTTAATATGAGGCTAGCTGAACAACTACAGGGTTAGTAGTCACTTTTTCTTAAGCATTTTGGTGACAGTGGCTTGGTTCTGTGAAGTTCAGGGGGTGTTAGCTCAGATTTGGGTGGAGCAGGGGGCGGGGCCTCAATATCACATGATATCACTTTTGTACAGTGGAGGAAGTGGTGACACGTTGCCCATCTTTACATACAGTAGGACAGCAGAGACCAAGATTAGCCTGCAGCAGTGGTATTTATAGACTTATAATAAAAACCCAAAACATCTATGAGGATCAAACCCGTGTTTTTACAATCACTTTTAAAACCGTAAGTCGGACTTTAAACCTGTATACCTGTTTCCATATTTGCCAGTACAAATTTCTCTTTGAAAATTCTCAAGCACAAACACATCGAGGCACACAAAAACACTCAAAACGCACATGGAGATACATACAGTAGTGCCTGCACTAAAGCGCTTTGGTCTGGTCCAGTCGGACTCTGCATGGGTTCAGTCAGTCCTGTTCGTACGACACAGAGACGACAACGTGAAAAGGCACAGAGAGAGAAAACAAAGATGGCCATGCGGGGCTGGTAATGTGTGGATGTGTGCGTGTTTGTTGCAGTCCAACAATCTCATCATGCGTCGTCTTCCGAGCGTTTGTTGCTCGTCTGCCTCTCTCGCTCTCGGTGCCGCTGGATGGCACGCCAGATCCGGCAGAGGACTCCGCCCCTGATGGGGAGATGGAGATGGAGTTACATGGATTGTGGAGGAACAGATAAAACTTTTGGAGGTGCTCTTTTTTTTTTTGTCAAGTTACAGAATTAGTTTTGTCACTGATGGTCCATGAAGGGAAATGACACAGTGAAAGCCTGGATGTTACCAACCATGAGCTTCGATCAGCAGACAACATGAAACACCAGAGTACTTACATTTACAGTGAAGTTGGCCTGTTTCTTATTTTGCAGCTTCATCTCTTGATATCACAGAATATATGAATTCTGGACAGTTTTTTTTAAACCCTCTTAACCTAAAAAACATGCTAGCAAGTTTGAAAATCATGCCACATATTAAAAATGTCACCAAAATGACACAATTTATCACCCACGAACTGTAAAAACAGAAAGAATCATCGGATTTTCAACTTTTTTCGACAGCCCTTGAGCTACTCATTGGTGACGTGCCATTCTGTCAGAAAATGTAACCAAATCTAAGCTTAAGATGGTGATATTTCATCAATCAATCACTTGATTCTACATGTCTCATTTTAAAGTGGGCCAAAAACAAACCATTTGCACCAACCAGATTCTGTAAAACACCAAAAATTCTACCCTGCTTGTCACAATTGTAAAACCGTCAGCGACTCAACTGTGACCATCAGTCATGTGACGAAAATTGTGGAATTTTTCCGCTGAACTCGTTTGAACTGCAGCCTGTGTTCCCACAAAGCAGATACGAGACAAATATGGAAACTAATTAAAATCTATCTTGTGTAGATTTACCACTTTCTTTCCAGTATTGGTGACACCCAGGGAAACTTTAAACATTTTCTACTTGTTGATTCTAGGTTTTTTCAATCGTTGTAAAATAAATAATCAAACAACTTTATTATGACATGTGGCATTCTAACTTTGGGGCTGCAAGGTGGCTCAGTGGTTAGCACTGGGATCTTTCTGCGTGGAGTTTGCATGTTCTCCCCGTGCAGCGTGGGTTCTCTCCAGGTTCTCCGGCTTCCTCCAACAGTCCACAAGCATGTTGAGGTTAATTGGTGATTCTAAATTGTCCGTAGGTGTGAATGTGAGTGTGCTTGGTTGTCTGTCTCTAAGTGTAGCCCTGTGATAGACTGGTGACCTGTCCAGGTGAACCTGCCTTCACCCTGAGTCAGCTGGGATAGACTCCAGCCCCCCATGACCCTAATGAGGATTAAGCGGTGTATAGATAATGGATGGATGGATGGATTCTTTGGTTTCCTGCACAAAAGACATTTTTGAGTTCTCTCTTCTTGTGCTGTTCCCATAGAGGAGCAGGACTTCATATTGCAATAAAATGAGCCCACAGTGAGTAAAAAATGTGACGGGACCAAAAAGACTTCCAGAAACTGCTTAGTGTTCAGAAAGTTAAACGACTTTTGCAGCTCTGCAAGTCTTGCGAGAAGTAAAATCCCATCAGATTTTGCAGTGAGACAGCCTGAAGCCTTGTAGACGTGCGACAACAGTTTGCATTAACCTTTAAAAAACAGTTATTGAATGATTTGTGGAGCCTTTAGAGGAGTGAACGCAGCCAGAAAAGCAGGGACCCATCACTGTAAATGTCAAGGACGCTACAATAAAGTGTTTAACCTGTAACTTCTGTCTGTCTGTGTGTTAGTAAAACACTTTATTGTGACAGGACTCAAAGGTGTGTAGATACCGTAGACGTAGGCAGCGGAGGTCGTCTTTGGTAACGTCGTTAAGAATGTCGGTCAGTGTGTATTCCTCCACCACAAACTAGAACACAGAGCAGAGACGCTGTCAGTTTACAGCCACACTTGAAAGAAAGTCAAAGAAGCTGCAGCTCAAAAGCCGACAAACCTTGTCGACGGTGTCCGGGTCCGCCCCCTGCTCTTTCAGCCAATCAGTGAGCTGCTTGTCCGGCTCGTGGTCCGCTGGGATGTGGAAGATGGAGGGAGGTGAGATGTCTGAAACAAAGACGCCCCCGGTTCACTTTCAGCCACTTTGCTCACAGTAGTTTATTAGTTTTAACTCGTTAAAACTGCTCATTTTGTGCAAATGTATGCAGCACAGCAGAAAATCTCTAATCAGATCATTGCTTCCACGTGGGGATCCCGCGGCTCAGACGTCTTCTGTGTATCGTTCTCCAGTTATTTTGTTGACAAGAAATGCGTGTCAACCTTAATCAAGCGCATTAGCTCATCATAATTAGGAAAAGATTTATCATGACAACAGCAGTTAGAGCAGTTTGTGGATAATCAGTCCTCACCTCAGCGCAGCTTCTGTCTTCAAATTAAAACACCAGCACGACTTCAGACGCATTGGGGAAAATATCACTCGACGAGGAAGGAATTTGTACTTCTTAATTAGTTGCTACAGGAGGTTTTGGGGGATTTTTGTGGCCAAAAATGAATGATTTCTCAAAATTGGCGATGCATCTTGCTGAGTTTTGAGTGCTTTCTGCATAAAATGATGCACATGATCGCAATCAAAGGTGTTTTTGTGTAACGTGGAATCACTGTTGTTGATTAAAAACATACTACAGATTACTGTAAGGCATTTTGATTCTAGCTGTTAGTCCTAAATAGGGCTGAACAATTACTCTAAACATTATCAAAATATGCAGGTATGAAGGTAATATGTCACTATAAATTAACTTCAGGCCTACAAATCATATTTTCTAGTTGTGAGGGAAGATGCTTTGTTTGGTACAGACATTTTCATTTTTGTTCAAGTGGGACTGAAATGCAAAAATGACCATTCCCACTAACATCATAACTCATATTGCAATAGTAAAATGTTTTTAAAAAACAACCTACAAAATGGTTGGGTTTTTTTGCATATTGTTCAGCTCTTGTCATAAATAAACTCAAACATGAAATTTGACATTTGTGCAGCTTAAAATGTCACAAAATCAATCAACAACATGCAAACATGCAACACTGCATGTTTAGAGAAACATCTGCAAAGGTTCTGAATGATCTTTAGACTTTTTTTATGCTGAAAAATGAGACTCCTTGACTTTGTGTATCCTCCCTGCCGTGAACACACACTGTAACTATGTCGCATGTTGCACCATGGTCCAGACGTAAACAAGCGCTTTGCTGTTTTGGCCACAGCTTGTGGAAAGTGACGGAGATGTGAGTGGGGCCGGCTTGCTGAAATAATCAGCCCATTAAAATGACGCTTCCCGATAAGCGGTGATGCTATCTCTGCTGGGAAACGTTTTGGCGAAAACTTCGACTTTGGGGGAAATTACGTCCACACACAGAGTCACAGAGGAAGAGGAGTACAAACAGATCTGTTTGAAATCGAGCCGAGCGAATGATTAATCCGTCAGTGTTTCGGTGCGTCTACCTGGTGGCCGGTGTCTGACCCTGACCAGCTCCAGGTCGTGTGTTCTCTGCTGCAGGGTTGCCTTCAACACTTGCTGATACTCCTTCTCCTTCTGCAGCAGCTCCTCCAGCAGCCTGCACCGGCAGACACAGATTTTATAGTGCATTACAGTGAAAACAAGCAACATGGACAAACAGTTTTATGGTTTAACAAGAGAGGAAAGTCGGCACACTTCCTTCTCACTTAGGCTTTATCATTAACTTGCACTCTCTGTCACAGTCTGTGTTTATCGATCATCCTAGATTAGTGGTTTTCTACCTGGGCTGCTTGTATCCAGGTTTCCAGGAGGCACCGAGGGAAGATTAGCTGAACTAAAATTATGGTTCAGTTAAATAAGAAGAAATCTGCACTGAATCAGCTGAAACGTGGTGGCGAAGAAGCAGAAAAAGTTAGCTAAATGTACTAGAAAAATGGTTTTAAAAAAATTTAAAAACTATTGGTAAAAATGTTACAGCAAAAAATAATACAGTAAAACCAACAGTTAGTTATATTTTAAATTAATCTAATTGCCCAGTGAGAGTTTCATCCTATTTTATTTGAAATACTTTTGTCTGTTCTGTTGTGTTTTTTATTTATTTTTCTATTTATTTGTTATCTAGAATATATTTTTCAAATGTGTGTTTTCTGATACGCAAATTGCAGCTGCAACACCACAATTAGGAAATCAATAAAGTACCATCTGTCTGTTAGAAAGGTACAGTAATAGCAAAAGAACAGAGGAAGCTTCTTGGATGAGAAAAGAAACGTCTTCAAGAACCCTCAAGAGAAGTCCAGCTGATTTCTACCCTGACTTGGATGACTGAGAATCAACACAGATGTAACAGCAAAAGGTGATCAATAAATAATTGTTTATTTAATTCTAGTAATAGTAATTAATTGTAGAAGTTTGCTACAAGTGATGATTTAACTAGTTCACTAAAAGTACTGGGAAATGGTTAAAACAGCTGAAGGTAATAAACAGAATTAAAGGCAAATGATAAATAGTCTGTAAAAGTTATGTAATGTGTTTTTTCTGTTTTGTTTTTTTTTCTTACATTTAGTATCTAACACATTTTCAAAAATGTTTTTATGTGTTTTTTGATACATAAATGGCTGCTGGTACTACACTGTATATGACTGATTATACTCTCTATGTACTAAATGCTTCGATGAAAGTAACAGCTTGCTAAAAGTACCTAAAAGAAAAACTTGTTCTTTGTCAACAGCTTTACTTTCACTCGTACCTGCTGGTCTCCTGTTTGAGTCGACCCAGCTGAGCTCCCAGCTGATGATGCGAGCGCTGATGCTCCTGGCAGTGGGCGGAGCTTAGCGTGATGACGGCGGGGTGCCCGTGGTCGGCGTTCGTGCCGGGGTCGTCGGCGTGCGACGCCAAAACCGGACCGAATTCCGCTTCCTCCTCGTCCACCTCGTCCTCCTTCTCGGCTCCCTCGCACTCCGACGCCGGGCCGAAGTGGGTCTGCAGCTCTGGAGGCGAGAAGGTCAGGAGACGTCATCGTCTCTTTCTTTTATTCCAATTCAACCGTGGTTTGTGTGTATGACTATGCAACTTAAAGATGAAACTGTTTTGCATGTTTCCATTATGTGGAGCCAAAAGCCACCTGGTATGAGGATGGTGATCGCCGCCTGCACAGCTCGACGGATGATGTTGTCCATGGCGAACATCCAGTGGGGTTTGATGTGCTGATTCCTCAGGACCTTGTTCACCTGAAAACAACAGGGCAGGTACTTGTAGATAAAAACTTACAACCTCATTAGAGTTAGCTGGACATTCATAGATGGTTTGAAATCGTCAGCTTTCATTTATAGAATATTCTTTTTGATTTGTTTTTCATCAAGAATATTTTCTTTCCTAAAATAAAACCAGAGCATTTAGTATTTAACTGAAGTTCTCGACCATATGGTTTCTGTCTATCTGAACCAAATTCCTCAATTTAGCTGAAATATACAAATTTAACACATCTACCAGGGTTACTCAGCTACTGAGGCAGCCTACAGCATCTTTTGCACCACTTTCCTATCTTTGGCACTGTGCATGTGTTTTACAGCAAGTCCAAAAGCTCGACGCTGCTGCTGCTTTGTATGTATGTGTGTGCTGACCGAGTCCTGGAAGCCGAACAGCACCAGCTGGATCTGGTTGATGGACGTGGAGTCGAAGTCGAGGTCCAGCTTGAGTTTGGAGATGGTGGCCGCCATGACGCGCCTCTCCGGGGAATGAATGAAGTCTCGAAGGATGCAGATGATCTGCTTGATGTGATCGACAGACAGCTGGAGCTCCTCGCTGCCCTGTGAACATGTTTATACACACAGGCAGCAGAGTTTAAGTAAAGAGTTCATCGTAATGATCCCAAGTTGCAAGAATCATTTTTATGTAAAGTCTGATAGTGATACACATTCATGTTACTAAATGGGCTTTTGGGTTGTGTGAGAATAGGACACTCATGTTATGAAAGAGCTTTTGCGCCCCCAGCTGGTAGTATTAGAAAACACAGTGTGGCAGACAGCAATGCAGGCTTCTTAACTTAAATCTGACTTAGCCATTTCTTTTACCACTTTTGATGTGTGTTTGTCTTGTTTAAACACCCAACTGCATCCAGGATTGAACCTTCTGGATGATAAATTTAGGTTTTCTGAAGAATGTGGAGGTAATCCTCCTTCTTCATTTTTTATTTCACTTTGTGTAAAACAGAAGCTCCACGATCAGCGAAACAGCCTCAGAGCATGATGCTGCCACCACCATGCTTGGCTGTAGGTTTGGTGTTCTTGGGGTTAAGTTCTTTCCTTAAAACCTATTTCTGGTCGTTGGGGCCAAATGGCTCAAATTTTCTTTCATGTTCATTCTGCAAAACTTGCAGTCGGGAGACTTTGCTGAGCATCAGGACAGTGAACGGTGCTGGAATTGCAGCGATTGGTTGTGATGTGGACAAACTACACCAACATGGAGTCTGATTGGAGACGACGCCGGCAGTTACCAGAGAGAGAAGGAAGCACAAACGGTACAAACGTAAACAAGGGAGGAGGAAGATAACTACGTTGACTGATTTGAAAACTTTAGTCAACGTATATTCACGCCTGTATATGTGCATGTGTTTGTTGAACTTCAAATTCAGCGTTTGTTGTCACTGCACTGCAAATTTCATTGTAGAAATATTTGCAATGAAGCCGGACTATTCTAAAATGTAACGAGTTTGTAGGAAAGTCTGCTACACAGTTCATATAATAATCCATGCTGCTTTCACATCACTGCAGATGTTACTGCACTGAATTACTTTTTTTTTCTGGGTCCATAACCACTACCTGCTTAACGCTAAGCGTAGATGACGTCTTACTTATGATTGAATGTTTTTATTTACCTGTTTTTTGTCACTAAATTGAACTTCAGTCCCCACATGAGCAACACAAGCACACACACACACCTGGATGTGGTTTTCCTTGAGGTTGGAGATGACCTTCTCCTGGTCGTCATTGAGGACTTTGTACAGAATCGCCCGTCTCTCGCTGTCCTTCTTCAGCAGGAACAGGCCGCTGTCCCTGTCCTCCGGCGAGGGGGGGGCACTGCGGTCCTCCGACACCGAACCCTCATCAGGAACACTGCAACAAACACACACACACACAGACACACACAGACACACACACAGAGTGACCTCATGGAAGTATAAAATGAGCCATGAAGCATGCCGGTGATTTACAACATCGTGACGCGCCGCTCGGTTTATTTACAGATACAAGCCTCTCCTGGCTACTCTGTGTGAACAGGAAAGTGCAGAGGCAGCATGAGTCAGCGCCATGCGTCGTGCGCGAACGCACACACATGCACGTGTGGCCGTGCACGAGCGCCGGCGCGTGTGTGCACAGCCGCCAGCTGAAGCTCATAAAGTTATCAGAGCTCATTATATCAGCATTGTAAAAGTCAGCAGAGCACACTGGGAGGCCAATAAGGCCACCTGCCACCCAAACACACACACAGATGCACTCATTCACATCTTTTCACATGATCTGAACTCTACCTGCGCGACTCGACCTCAGTAACACATCTTTTTTATGCTCTCGTAGTTTCTAACACAGCATTTTTTCTGCAGATTCACATCACTGCTGGAGTCTGTGATTACATGTTTTTAAGAGTTTGCTCCCAAACACACCTCAGGTAGTTGGAGTTTGGCGGTTTGAGCAGGTTTTCGGAGCCGGAGCTTTTCTTCTTCTGGAAGAAAACGTCGTGTTTGGAGTCGCAGTCTGGACTCACGGAGCCGTGTTCGCTGCTGCTGCTGCCGGCGGCTTCGCACTGCAGCTGCACCGGCAGCGACACGCTATGGATGTAGTCTGAAACACACAAACATGGTGATTAAAACTTCACATGCATTTAAAAATGCAGTTAATACACATGCGCCTTAAATCATTAGCAATGTGATGTGTTCTGGCCACACTGAATTAAAAATAGAAAGAAAGTCAGCCTCTCTGACAGACACAGTTCACAAACTAATCATCCATTTTAATTTTTTCCTGGTTTGGTTTGTCTCCCTCCTATCAGTGATGCTCTCAGTAGAGATCTGTCTCCCTACATGTGGTGCTTTATGCTCCCATAAAAACTGACTCTGCCACCAAACTGTGAATCAGGCTGAATAAATAATCAGCTACATCTGGCCGAAAACCCTCATGACACCCAAACTTTAATCAATTCTTTATTAATCTGGAGTCGCAGATTGAAAATGAAAGAACATTGCTCTGATCCTCTATTCAGTTCTCTGATAATGCTGCTGAGTTCTTGTCAGATGGGGATATATTAAGTCAAAACTAACCTCAGTTGAATTAGCAAACTAAGGAACAGTTCAGAGTTTGTGCAAACACTGGGCTCACTCTTGAAATATGCTTATATTCCGAGAGTAAAATGTGTCTAAAAGGTGGAATAATTTGGTCTAATGATAGAGGAAGGTGCTTTTTTTTATTTCAGGCAAGGCTCACAGACTGTTTCCTTGCAGGAAACTGGGAAGATACTTACAAGATTTGGTGAACAGTTTGGCTGATAATAATGTGACGTGGAAATTCTCCTTGTGCAAAACTTAACTGTCAGTTTGATTGTGTCTCTCCTGTATATGTAACACCACAACTTACACTGCATTGCACTCTTTTCATGTATTATGTTATTTTGTTTCTGTATGGCTCGTTTTTAATCTTTATTTTGAAGCCCCTAGATGCTAAAATTTCCTTCAGCATCCATGAAATATCTATTAATCTGTCTGAATCAGATCCATTTTAGTACTTGTGCAGCAAAAAGAGGACACAGTCACTGTTTTTTTCTTCCTCAAGGCCTTAAATATAATGTCATGAAGAAACATTAGTTGCTGATCTCGATTCTGGTGTTCATCATGTGTCAAGATTACACAGCTTTGGGCTTCCCTCAGTACGACAGCACATCAATACTAGCTCAGTTACAAGCATAGAAATCATGACATTTATGAGATCTAGAGGTTAGATGTTGGTGGTTGTTGACGGTATGCAACCTGATGGTTTGAAGGCGATCTTGCTCTTCTTTCCTTTGGTGTTGTGCCTGACAAAAGTGTCTCTGAGCAGGTCCGAGGCGATGGCTCTCTTGTGAGGGTCGGGCTCAAAGCAGCGCAGGATGAACGACTTGGCTTCCAGCGACAAAGACTCGGGGATCTCCGGGTGGATCTTAAACATGCCCACCTGCAACGTAAAGCCACAGAAAGGACATTTTTTTAAAAACAGAAGATTTAAAGCTTCAAGTAAGTATAAATGCACCTCATTTGCAGCCGGTACCAACCTTAAACATGGCTGCCTGTGGCTCCCCCAGCTCATGAAATGGAGGTTTCCCAGTGGCCATTTCTATGATGGTACATCCCAGCGACCAGATGTCAGCCGGGGCCCCGTAGCCTCGTGGGCCCTTATCAATGATCTCTGGAGCCATGTACTGCAGAGTACCTACAAGCAGAGAGGCAGATGTTACAATAAGCATTGTTTTACCCACAAACTGAGCCTAAGATCTAGAAAAACATGGCTTATCTTTCCTAAAAGTAGATCGTAAACCCAGATCTAACCTGACTGGAGGTTTTATTACACAACTTTGTACACAAGTCGCAAAGATCGAGCTTCATTTTGTCTCCAAGTATTTAATCTGCCGTCAGAAATTCAGAGCAGATTGGGCATTTGCTCCAAACGCTGATGCAAACAGAGAGAGGCAGCGAGAGCTATAAAAAGTGAAAGCGAAGCAGCAGAGGAGAAACCGATAAGGAGACGCACACACCTGCTAATGAAAGGTAAACACCCTTCTGCCTCTGCCTGATTAGCTAATCTAATTACACACCTCGCTGGCCGCTGGAGAAGCCAGATGGCCGATGAATGTGTATGTCTGTACACTAGAACGTGCTCGTGTGTTTCCATAGAGGCAGATAGTGGCTCTTGACATTTTGAGGGTCATTTGATATTTGCACTCGTAGACTGAGACGGCGGCATATCAGCGGCTCCATTTGTGCAGCTCAGACTGAATTACTGTTTGTTTCTTTCTCTGTGAGCCACTACGGGAGACGTTTATTTAGTTCGAGAGGATTTAGATAGTGCTCTCTTGTATTTTCTAAACACTGTGCTTTATAGTTTAGGCTCCTCAGCAGAACAATTGTTCATATCTTAGAGGTGTATTAGAGTAACGTTCTTACAAACTGACAGACTTCAACTCTTAACCTCTTAAAGTCGAGCCGAGCAAGTTTACACCTCTCTATATTTTGCCTTATATTGGAGTTTTTATCAGGGACAAAGACAGAGTATGATGAAGCCTGTGGGGAAAAAAACAGGAAAAGTTTCTGATATTTGAGATGAAAAAGAATATTGGTGTTCCTCTTGGGAAAATGTAGGAAAACAGTGAGTCTCCTTCAGCAGTCCAGAGTCACATTTGAAACAGTGAGTAAAAGCCTTATAACAACAAAATAATCAACATTAATTGAACTTTTAAAAATCTATTTATTTGACTATAAATGTAAAACACATAAATGTAATTTGACCTTTTTGTGACGTGATAACATCTAGAAATTTGGGGAAGAGGTACAATCCATGGTCCGAGATGTCATCTAAAAGCAATTTGTGTTGTCCTTCTTATTTTATAATTGACAGTGTCTTTGATCAGGTTTCTGTTAACAATTCTTTTAATTCTAGCTGAAAATGTATTTTTGCTCCTTTGGTCTACCCGATCACACATACTAGAGCTTCTTCTATGGGAACAACCGACTGAGGGTTTAAATCATAAATCAGGTGAATTCTGGAGACATTGAAATTTGTTTTTACAACTTCAATATTGCCCTGGAACGCAAAAGCTTATTCACAGATCTATTTCTATATTTTGAGATTTTGTACATTATAGTGTTTTTTTTGATGGATTGGTTGATTTAGGGTTTGCATGTCTTTGTTATTTGTGGATTGTGGATGTAAGTGTATTTTAAATCCTGTTTAAAATCAATAAAAATACAGTTGCAACAAGGCAGAATCAGAGGTGTTAACGGTTACCTGTGAATGTTTCTGTACAAGGATTGACTCCCGCCAAACGTTTCGAAGTACCAAAGTCTGAGATCTTCAAGACGCCACTGTAGGTGTTCACCAACACATTATCACCCTAATAAAGAAACAGATCCACACAGAGAAAGAGAGTTAATTTACAATAACGTGGGTATGATTTACCTTCTCTTACACTCTGGCAAAGCTTTTATATTATCTACTTTTGCACCAAATAATAAACAAAGATTGGGCTTTGAAAGGAGCGATACGTAGTTTCCTGTTAGTAATGGTGTGCCACAGGGCTCTATTCTTGGTCCTTTATAATTCAAAATAAACATGATGAGCAGTATTCTTTGAATATTCATCCGATTAGAACGTTACAATGATTTTGCGTCCGATCAGACTGACAAATCTGTGGTACGAAGCTGAATCATGTTCAGTGTGGTTCCTTGTACCTTGATGTCTCGGTGGACGATCTGGTTCTCGTGCAGGTACCGTAGCCCCTCCAGGATCTGTCTGGTGTAGAAGATGATCGTCGCCTCCTTCAGAGGACCCCATTTCGACCGCAGCAACGCAGACAGGCTTCCTGGAGAAAGGAGACAAGGAGTGTCCAAAACCTATCATGAAATGGGAAGACGACCAAGCAGTTAGAGAGACCGCCCGGCAACCGAGAGGTCACAAGCATCGATCTCTGAAACAGATTATTTGTCCATCATGAGCCTTAAGTTGTACTTAGCTGAGAACATCAGACAGAACATCTGATTCATCCTGATGACGTTAAGGGTAATTTTCTGTGTCTCTAATTAGCCTCGACTAAATACCTTTTATGCTACTCCCAGAATAAATACAATAAATATAGATACTGAGTCAAGACAAAATAACTGCACTGGTACACAGGCTCTCTTTCTCTGCTTGGTACAAACGCACCTCCAGGCACTTGTTCCATGAAGATCTTGATGTATCCGTTCTCAGAAACAGAACCCAGATACTGAACAATGTTCCTGTGCTTTAGGTACTTGTGAAGGGCGATTTCTTCATGGAGGGGCTGGGAGTACCTGATTCACGGGATGGAAAACAGACACAAAGAAAGACAAACTGCATTTTGTTCGTTTGGTTTAGTGTGCTAATGCACGTTCTGTTTTAGCTGTTCACATTCATGTAGTGTTACTTTTCTTAACAAAGGGTATTGGCTGTACATCCGATCTTTATTCAGTGTAACTGCCATTTAGATTTAGAAGAGCTGAACAAGCTTATATAGTCAGTTATTTAGGAAATAGAAGATCTGAGGGCTACTTAAAGGGAAACATGAGGCACCATTTGTGTCCACACTGATCCGATTATTAATGTCGACGTGCTCCTGAAGCATACAATCTGGAGCACGAGTTCAACCCAGAACACTTTGGCAGTGAACCAGCTGTTGTCTATCAACTCAAGATTTATGAAGAGAGTTGGATATGGTGCCAATTTGTCCCAGTTGTCATTCGAAGCATTGCCAACAAAAATAATCCCTTGCAGCCCAAAAAGCATTTTTCACATAGACTACTTATCTCCAAGAGATGTCTGTAAAGTTGTTGACATGACACCTCCAGCTGCAAACTAGGTTCTCATTTTATTAATCATCTCCCTACAGTTTTGGTATTTTTCTAGAAGGCAAAGCCACTGTTGAGAAAAGCTCATATTACATCTCTACTTGTGCTCACCAGGAGGCATGTGTGAGACTCTGAAGAAGCTTCTTTGGACTGATGAGACCAGAATTTTGCTTTTTGGACGTCAGACTAGATGCTAAAGACACTAAACACTGCATATCATCACACAGCATCCCTTTTGTGAAGCTTGTGACTCCTTTAGTGGAGTCATACCCGTCTTGGTGGCCTCGCTCACTAGTCTTGTTCTGACTCAGTTTTTTTGTTGTTTAATTAATAAAGATTTCATATTTGTTTCTTCATTATTTGAGCACATATTTCATATCTTATCCATCACAATGTAAAGTCTGTGGGCTGAGTACAAACCAGTGAGCGAGCAAGCAGGATATGTTTTTTGAATGTTTATATTTTTCACACAAAGCACACTTTTGTGCTCTCAGCTGTACCAAAAATGTACTAAACTATGATCCCAAAACCGAGGTGGCATACCAAACCTACCTGCTGTCTCTTTCGGGGATCTCCTTGATGGCGATACGGACCTGGTTGCTGAGGTCTCTCCCAGCATAAACCACTCCGTAAGTGCCTCGACCCAAGACCACCCTGTCTCCTGTCTCGTTGGTGTCATACTCGTACTGTAGCAGACAAATACATACAGAAAGCTCCAATCAAATCCAGGTATTTAAAGGTGTAAAATAATGCAAACAAGCCAGGGTAGTAGTGTCCAGGTTGTCTGGTCGATTGGTTGCTCGATAGGCTCTTATCAGACTAAATTATCATCTGTGTGTTTTCAAAGGAGAAAAATGCTACATCAATAGCCTTGCTGGATTAATCCATCCTTGTTGGTGGGGGGAGGAACTGCACACCTCCACCTTTTCACAACTTCTACAAATGGCCCAATCTAATGTAGGGTGCTAAGCCAAACTTATTTATCATAGAAGATTGGTCTAAGAGTAGGTATAATTTCAGTTTCTTTGGTTCCCTACAAGCCTAAAACACTAACCTCCAGTGTATCTCCATCACCTTCCCCCTCCAGCTCCACAGAGTTCCCCGTCCCGTCAGATATCATCTCTTTGACCATCGAGCAGAACCTGAAACGCACCACCGGTTATTTCCAGTTCTTGGCCTCCGGGTCACAATCGCACATACGGACTGTACGAACGCAATCACAAACACGCACACACACCTACACAGACACATCTAGAGGTGTGTGTCCTCACCGACCGCACTGCTCCTCAGTGGAGAAGTAGATCTGGAAGTCGTCCGAGTTGTCGTGGACGTAGAGGAAGCAGCAGCGCTCGTCAAACTTGCTGATACTGCAGACAGAAAGAACGAAATCCTAGTTTAAACATGTCTATTTACGCTTCTTTGGGGGTATTTAGCACATCCCGTAACAGAGTTTTTAAAAACTAAGTACCTCATCTTCATGCAAAAAAATGCACTTTTCTTTATGTTTGATTTTTAGCTGCACAATGTCCAACATGTTCAAACTGTTCATACCTGATCCCTTTGATAGACATTGCAGTGAAGTTCCACTCATGGATCCCCTTCTGTAATAAAACGCAAATCCTTTAATTTTCCACATTGGTCATATATTCAATCAGGATCTCGTTTCTTTTGGACTCATTCAAAGCCTCACTTTAAAAACAATAAAACAACAGAAGGAGGTAGTCAGTCTAGTTAGTCACATAGCTGCAATATTTTAATTTATGCAATGCTAAGCGGTATATGCGGATTTCTACGTGATCTAATACATGATCATGATTTGTTCAGATGTCTCTTGCCCTCTGCTACGGTGGCTAAGCTAACCATAGCTATCTTAGCTACTATAAGCCTTTTGCTGCATTGACAGTCGTGCAAACATGTAACCAAACAACAGAAAAGACAAGAATAAATCAAACTACTTTATTGATTTTGATCACATTTGCTTGCATCACACTGTCAGTAAGCTAGAAAATTAAATGTATATTTGCATACACATTTGATATGCATACTCTAATTTTAATAACGAATAAGGAACTGCAGGGGGCAGCACATGTAATAAGGAAGGTTCCACTCAAATTTAGTGCAAATTTACCTTAATGCGTGTTTTCTATCACTAGTGTTGACGGTTTGTGTGGTTATTAGGGGACGGTTGATGCCACTGAAACTTTTCCAGTTACAACTTTTCTGTTCTTGCAATGAATAGCAAAATTGTTTGCAGTAAAAGCAGTCTCATCTCAATTTTGTGCCATAAAACCACAGCAGAAAAGGATGCATTGCGGTAGTAAAAGTAAGAGTGCCACTAAAAAACTGCAAACAATGCAAACAATACATTTAAGAAGTGCTGAAATTTCCCATTTATGCTCGTTCACTTTGCGTTAAACTTTTTTTGGCTGCTGGAAATGCACTTAGTGACATGTACTGGTCGTGTAATGAAACAAGAAGATGACGCTCTGACCGTTTCAGCAGGAGAAACATGCCAGATAGAAACGTTCTTCTCCTCAGCCTCGTTGTTAATCGACACATAGGACGGCTGGTAAATCTTGGTCGGCTCCAGAATCAACACCTGTACACGCAAAATAAAAACATACAGTCATCACAGCACCTGGGTGTGTTCATATCTGAAAATGCACATTAGTATGAATATATGTGTTTGTACTGGAAACCGCAGTCTGTTGGTGGTTCCCTGCGTGGCCTCTACGATGATGTCCATCCAGAAGTCGAGTCGTTCTCTCTGGGGAGAATGCTCCACCATCTGCTTCTTAAACCTCTGGATCAGCTGCAAGTTCTGCACCACTGACCGCAAATACCTGAAAGAAATGATATATAAACCAAATCAATGACATCAATAAGCATCTCAATATCCCCGAAAATACATTAAATTTCCCTAAAGTGTTGGTTATTATTTGGATTTTTGCGTGGGATGATTGAAATAAATGAGAAAAGGTAGAAATTAGAGATTTTTTCAAAGGGGTTTGGATACTGAACCATCACCAGATCCTTCTTTTTCGTCTCCAGTGGTCAACTGGCCATTTCAAATTTGATAAAACACATCTATTTTGATTAACAGTGTAGAATGAAACTATGAAACTACCTTTATTTTTGGATCACCAATACTTTATTAATACTGATAACAAATGTACTGATGTGGGCCTTTAACTACAGAAGCACAATTAATTCACATAAGAAAACAAACTGGAGGCTTTATTTTATAATTACAAGATGTTGATTTCTGGTTTCTTGTAAATTAAAAGTCTGCACAACACTATGATATACAGCCACAAGTTATTTACATTATATCAGGTAGCTCCATCACTCCTCTCATTATAAGTTTTTCTCATAATTATGACGTCTGGATCTCAATGTAATTACGAGATAATGAGTTGTAATTACAAAAGAAGTCCTCTAAATGATTTCTTTTACCTGTGAATGTAATGCACTTCTGTACATAACAGCCCAAACAACACAGAAAGGAAACACGTGTAAAGTCTTTACCACAGCGGTGGCTTCAGTTTGAAGAGCTTCTCAGCAGCCTGAGTGGCTTTAGGGATGTCGCTCGCCAGCATGCTGACGGTGAAGAACTGGCCGATGTCCCAGTAGTTATTCATTTTCTCCAGGGAACCTTTGCGCCCCAGCAGACTGTTCAACCTCACACCTACAGAGAGAACATTATCAGAGGAGAGACAGTGATGCTGCGTCCAAGCTTGTTCCAACTTTTGTGGCTGTGTGGATGCTTAGAGCTGCAAAGTTTGAGGATTTTGTAAACTAAGCAGCCTTAATACTGAAACTGAAACTTAGTATTTCACTCATTTCTGATCGTCTGAAACAGAAAAAACTTTCGCACAAACTAATGAAGCAGATGCATTAAGTATCAGGTGGCATTTGAATGCAAATTCTATGTAGAAAATGCACAAATCGGATGTTTTTAGCCAGTTTTGAGTAAAGACAAATCGAAGGTGGTGTCACCTATTTTTCTCAGCTCCATGGAGCTCTCAAACTGCTGGCCAGCAACTATGAGGAGGACGGCCAGGTTGATGCCAGAGTAGAGAGTGGGCTGCAGCTCAAAACCTTTCCTGTACCTGCAGGTTGGAGGGGAACCACAGATAAAAACATGAGGTGGAAAGAAATGAACGTAGAAAAGATTCATTTATCATCATCTGTGTCTTCTCACCACTGTATGGCGTTGTCTCTGTTTTTAGTGTCTTTGCAGTCCGAGTCGAGGAAAATATCCTTGTAGATTCGTCCACAGAGGCAGAACATGTCCGGAGCAGGATGTTCGCAGGACTGCAGCACCTGCAGCATCACTCCGAGAGCCTGCTCCCTGTCTCCAGGACTGTTCCTCCTGCACGTGTACAGATGCACGTCAACAATACAGTTCTGTGGTTATAGCTGTACATACAAGATACATACGGTGCTCTATGAAGGCCACAAAGTTGAGTAATTATGTTAGAAATTTACAACAAGTTGTGCATTTACAGTCCATAGTTCAAGATTAAATGTGTTTTTGACTAAATACGTAACTGCTAGTCACTGTTTTCTGGCTTTCTGCAGCAGAATATGGTTGAAAACTTAAAGGTGAATAACACTTCAATGACTCCTTATAGTAGCAGAACAGTTTATCTAATGCTATCCTTGATGTGCAAGGGGTGAGCTTCAAGTAAAGCTACTGGGTCAATAAAAAAAAGAAACGTCTGCACTGAATTTGAAGAGGAAAAAAGTAGGCTTCTGTGGACAACAACATTGCATCTCTCGGGCTCTCTACTTCCCTTGCCCATGAAGGATGGTAAAACTGCTTTAGCTATGGGTTTAAAGGAATCCATCTGCTTCGTACCTGTTGAGGGCGAAGGCGTAGTGGAACTGGATCATGGGTTGTGTCGCCAGATCACAAGTCGGCAGCATCTCCAGAGTCTGAACCAGCTTCACCATCGCATCATAGTCCTGTTGGTCAAATAAAAAAACAAGGGATGACCTCTCATTTTAACTTTATCATGATGCATGCACAGCAACAGAAAATGATACCAGTGTCGCTTCTGAGATGAGGTTTCACAGGTGACAATGGTGGGGTTTCTCCAAATGAAGCCCATTGTTTTCTGTGTTTGTACCTGTATGTCTCTGTAGGAAAACAGCAGGTTCATGACGATGTCCTGCGTCAGGACCTCCGTGTTGTCGATTCGGAGTTTGATGCGAGAAAGCTCTTTGGCCAGCTCCTCTCCCTGGTACTTCTCTCTGGCCTTCCTGATGTCGTTTAGCAGGGTGTCCTTAAAGGAGGCACTGCAGGGAAGAAAATAAAGAAAATTACCAAAGTGGGGGAAGAAGAAGGAAGATTGAGATGATTTTGATGATGATGAGAGGTCAAGTGTTAAATAAATGTGAGGAAGGTGATGAAAGAATAAAGGGAATGATGGCAATTTGGACTTCAGGGAAGCCGATTTTCTTTTCAGAATTCAATATTTAAAGCAAAAATCCACTTTGTGACATTAACACGCTGCCACAAAAAAGTCAATGATGACACACCATGCATGGAAATAGATAGTTTTTGAAATACACAGTCTCAAAGAGTATGAAAAGAGTCTATTAAGGTTAATTAAAATGTTAAATCTAGTGTGGACAAGATAGGACAGCTCTCAGTAGGAACTCCGAATTTAGAAAAACAAAAAACAATAAAAACAAAAAAAAAACAGATGTCACTCAGCACATCTGTTAAAGTTCAATACGCTTCCAAATGCTTGACTTGAACATTTCAAACCTCCTAAATAAAAAGGTATAGCTAAACAGCTCTCAGAGTTTAAACTCTAAGAAGCAGATGTTCTGAAGTCAGTCACTCGGGCGGCATCAAAAGAACTTTAAGCTTCTAATCTACATCACTATATGAAAATGACATAATCTACCTGCAATATCTGACAATAATTGGTGTTTAGTAGACTACTGTGTGAAATATTATCCATTTTTTGACAAATCAGCTCTGTAAAATCAGCAATATTCACTGCAAAAAGATATGTTTTTCTTACTTTCTATGCTACGCCGATGACACTCAACTCTACGTGCCTCAAAAATGCAGCCGGAATAACAGTCTTCAGCTGCTTAATGAGATTTAAAAGTTCATATGTGATAGTTTCCCTAATTAATGACACTAAGACTAAAAGTGGTGTTTCACTTAAGTAAATATTCTGAATACTGAAAACCATCATTGTTTAACTGGGTCCCAGTTTTCAAAGAAGAAAACTCACATTTTTTGAATGATAACATAAAAGCACAATTTTTTTCACTTTACTCATGTGCCTTTTAGTTTCCGTCTCACCAGGATGTTACGTGGATGTCCTTCAGCAGGCTGGTGAAGCGGTCGGTCAGCGGGACGCACAGCGGCCCCAGCAGGTTGTCCCAGCTGGGCTGCATGTACTCGCTGGCCCTGCGCTGGGCGTCGCTCTCGCAGCACATGTACTCGTGGTTAGGAGTCACTATGTAGGGGATGAAGTAGTAGTTACCACTGGATGCCTGGATGGACAGAGGGAGATGGTGCAGATTAGAAGAAAGACTCTGTTTATGGGCGATTCCAAACCCCTGGTGCAGGTGTAATGCAGCTACAGATCAGATAAAACACACATGCTGGACATCGATGCCAGGTGTTAAAGGAGATGAGAAAGACATGAGGGAACAGGGGTGAGGAGAGTGAGGATTAGAGAGTGATTAATGAGGAGGATCAGTGCACCTCAGAGATTCTCTGGCAGCATCAACATCAGCAGCAATAATAAGCCTCACGTGGCTGTTGCAAATCCAGAATAGCCGGAGCTAATGCACACAAATATACTCTGCAACTTGTGTTTCTCATTCCAGCTCTGTGTGTTCAGCTCTTTATTATTGATCCTTTTTGTTATCTACCAACACTACTAGATGCATGACAAATAAAGGCATAAATACTAGTTGTTCTCTACTTCTTCTATTTTAACATACATTTTAAACTTTTAACTTTTTAATCGGACTATCAGTCAATCAATTTGATGCTTGCTGGACATTAAATTGTTTTTTCTGTCATTAAATACATTTTTAGAGTTATAATGCTGTCGATTAACACAAGAAACTACAATGAAAACAGGCAGTCTGAAAAGAAATCCAGGCTTAGGCTGCTTAAACTGCTGTTATTGTGACCAGAGTAGAGCAAAAAGCTGATTGTAGATGATTGTATTCTTCTATTTTGTAGGCCTACACTTGTTTTTTTGTCTCCTTGAACTCTATGTAGTAAAACAAGTTAAAGCAGCATTTTACAAATAAAGTGCATATTCATCTTTGCACTGCTTAGCATCAGTTTTCTTGTTATTCCTTCATGTTGACAATTTGGGATGAAGCTAATTCCTCCAGCTCCATTAACCACAGACTATTAGACCATATTCATTATCACAAAATTTAAATCAGCAGTCACTGATGTCTTGATAAAGTCCGTCTCTGAAGCTGCTAAACACTCGTATACGTTCACCAGCTCATCTCTGACTACGTCTGCCTGCTGTTTGTTGCTGTGCTGTGGTTTTTGGAGGTTTTGCTCGGAAATGAACTGCTTGTTCGAGCCAAAATATGACACTATAGGACTGGTGAGAGTGAACCAAAGCAGCTAAGTTTTAGCCGGATAGCTAAACAGTGAGCTAGAACTCACCATGAAGCTTCTTTTATATTGTTTTCCCATTATCACAGCCACTTGCTACTCATTCATGAAGATCAGGTGGTTGACAATATCTACACTCATGGCCACAAAGCTGCCAATTTATCATATATGGACCCATATATGCTCTACTTTAGCTGTAGATTGTTGAACGATGCAGCAAAAGTTGAACTAAATAATTAAAACATCATCTGCAGCTCATTTTCTCTGCCTTTGGCGTCATGAGTTGCACACTGTTAGAGGATTTAATGTGTTATTCAAACAACCAGCATCCCATGGGAACTGGTCCAGTCTCACCTCGCGGTCTCAGTAAGTATTAGTAGGAAATCTCCCAGCATGCTTTGGTGCAAGCCTGGTACCTACTTTATTGCGCAATCCAGAGCCTCTGTATTCTGGAGGCAACTGAACCCAAGGAAAGCCTAACGCTGGAGGACGAGCGGCCTACTCCACAAACACACACAAATGGAAAGCACACAAACTGGACGTTAAACATCAGGTTTGTTTTTAATGAAAACTAGCTGCTGAAGAGCCAAGTTTCTATTCCAGGAGCCTGCCATGCATGTTTTACCACATGTGAGCGTTTGTACATGGAAGACAGAGAAGTGGGCTGACAGAGTGAGAGCATGTCGATGTGCATTCCTGCATGCTTTCCTGCATGACAGGACAAACGCCACTTGTCACGAATATTATTCCAGGAATAGAAGGAGATAGTGCGCACACATAAATCACTGTGAAATGCACACACACATAGAAACTTACTGTGTTTTTCTGCGCCACCATGTCCTGCACGGAGAGAAAACAAAGAGCGTGTGAGAAAGTGTTTGGAAGGCTGCATGGCAGAGCGACAAAGTGCATCCCTGCCCGCTTTAAACAGCTGGCAGGCCTCACGGTGCCGCACAAACCGGTCCGTAAATAACTCTGCGGATCACTTTGTTCTAAGGTGGCGTGGAGGAATGGCATCCGTGAACTCTGATTACACCGCAGGGAGTGTGCGCGAGGAGTACCTTCAGTGACTGGGCGGTGTCGGGGTCGGTGTCGTGGTACAGGATAACGTTGTTGGCCATGTCGAAGCTCTCCCTCACGCCCAGGTGGTAAAACAAGGAGGGCTGGCGAAACACGTCGCTCATGTCCACGACCGCGATGTCTGGAAAGGAGGAAGTGGAGGTGATGACAACCTAGAAATGTGCCTCGAAGCTCAGATTTTAACTGTGAAAACAGTTTACAGAAGTGAAACTTGAGCTAAGATTCAAGTCCATCTGCTTTTTAGCATCACTGTGAGCAGATTCTATGAAATATGGGAAGTGTTTTTAAGAGGTTATAACAAGAAAAAAAAACAGTTGAAGACTCCTCATTTGCTTTTTTCCCCACATTTTATGGCCGAAAAAAAGGTCCTTGCAATCTCCTCACTTGCAAAACATGAACATCTATCCATCCATTATCTATACACCTCTTAATCCTCACTAGGGTCACGGGGGGCTGGAGTCTATCCCAGCTGACTCAGGGTGAAGGCAGGGGACACCCTGGACAGGTCACCAGTCTATCACAGGGTTACACTTAGAGACAGACAACCAAGCACACTCACATTCACACCTACGGACAATTTAGAATCACCAATTAACCTCAACATGTTTCTGGACTGTGTGGGAGGAAGCTGGACGGGGAGAACATGCAAACTCCACGCAGAAAGATCCCGGGTGTCCTCACCGGGATGCTTGCTGTGAGGCAGCAGTGCTAACCACTGAGCCACCTTGCAGCCATAAATATGAACATGAATACAAAAATGCAAACTATGGAAACATCAACATGCACAAGAACCTTCCAGTTTCCCTCCCATATCAGTCTAGTTTAACTCTTCATTAAGTTTTCAATACATATAATTTGAAGCATGTAATGAATAAAGGTTGTAATTTCAGCATCTCTTTGTTCTATTAATGATACAGTTGGAAGCTTCTTACAAGCTTTTTTTCTCCATTTTTATGGCCTATAAAAAAGGTAATTGTCTCTTTCCTCACATGCAAAACATGAGCATGAACAAAAACACAAAAGGTCAAAACATCAAGCTGCACAAGAATCCTCCAGCTTCCTGCACCACTATCAGCCCCTTTTCCCCACAGACTTGAATAGAATTCTTCCTCTGAGCCAGTAGGTTTTTATGAATTGCAAATGTCAACAAACATGCTTAGCATAAATGCCCCCAGCATAATGAATGATATAATGATACGAGTCTGCGTAACCAGAACAAGAATGCGTAACAAGAACGGGCAAATGTCCAGACATGAAAAAACACATTTTTACATTGCAGAGTGCATGAATGAAACATCTGCGGGTGCTTGTTGTGCAGCTATAGAAAGCTAGTAACAAAACAACGCACAATAGGTTCAGACAGAATAGAAAATAAAGGTTATTATTGTGATTTCTGTCATTTTAGCTTCAGAAATGTAAAATTGTAACGAGTCTACAGCCATGGTAGAGGATCTCAAGGCTGCACTTAGCTACAGGTTAAGCTAAATGATAATTTAAGTATTTATTGTGTTGTTTAACAATGTTTCCCATTTTCCTCCCTATTGGATTAACACAACAACATCAACAATGACTCTTCGGTTCTGTCACGCTCCACTAGAAACCTTGACAAGATGGAGGTGAATTAACATTTAACACTCAGATTTTGTTGTTTTTGTTGCCTTCGTTCACTGACTTCCATCAGCTGGACCTGCAGCAGGCCAGTTTATTTGTGTAACTAAATCTGGGTCGTCTGCAGCGGAGGTGTGTGTGTGTGGACGACATCGTGGCCCGGTATAAATAGCCGCCAATTCAAAAGAGTTCGAGAGCAGCTCTTGTTTCACTAGAGATATAAAACCTGTCAGCTTTTCACGACAAATACAGAATGATGAACCCTGTGACTGAAAACTAATTGGGGCACAAAAACCTGATCGAAGGTCTCATCACTGAGCAGATAAAGGCTGTGGGGTTATATGGGGTCACATTGCTCTAAGTAGTTTTACTGGAAGACATAATTTCAATCATGGCAACAGCAATAAGCAAATAAATATACCTTATACAATAAAAAAAAAAAAAAATTATTATTTGTTGTATATAATTGTTTCAAAGGACAGAGGTCACCATTAAATACTTTTACACTGGATTGCATTTTTAGACTTTTAATGTGCTGATTTTACACACAGTTCTCTTTTCAGAGCTCAGTGTTGTAAGGAAGAAGGAATAAGATTAAAATTAATATTGAAAAACTGAAACTTACATTCTTTGCATCAACAGCAAGTTTCTAAACCTTATTAAGTTAAATTACCACTATTTAAAGGAAAAGTTTAAATGAGCTTTCATTTTTTTCCCCCTTTGTACTGTAAAAAAATCAGAATCAATGATATTAAATAAAGTTTTTATAGTACTGACCTCATTTTATTACACAGGATTGATCTTTTTAGTTTTATTTCTCTAATTATCAGAACCTGTAATCATGACTTCAGTTGACTCAGCTGGAAAATTTAGTTCACTTAACTTATTTAATTAAGTCTGTTGGAAACACTGATTTATTTGCATATATTTCCCAGCATGCAATGCATGAATAATAATAAGCACTATTTATGTCAAACAAATCAATACATTAAATCCCCTCTTGTAATACAAAAAACATAAACATTAGAATAAAAACTAAGAATTAAAGAAGTCTAGACTCAATTTTAAACCAAAATTTCACAGATTTCAGTCAAATTTAAGTTGCTATAAAACAAACTTGTAACAAACCAACAAGTAAACAGTCTGAGTTTGACAAACTGAAAGCCTGAACTTAAAAAAAAAAAAAAAGTTCTTTGCTTTGTTGTCTAAACTTTTCCTTTTTGACAGTTAATATTAAAATGCTCCGTTTCTGCTCAGGCTGCACATTAGGAATGAAAATCAAAACAACCTCAACTAACGAACACTGAGGAATGTAAATAGTCCCTGAACATGCCACGGGTTGATATAAATCACTTCCTGCTGCCAAACATTGTCCAGCAGCTCCAGCGGTGCCACCGGACCAGTAAAGACTTCATGTTTTTTAGTAACCAGGCTGTGAGTCAACGAGGAAATGAGAATTGAAGCTGTCTGCTCTTTCTCTTTAATCCAACCTCTCACACTGTGTCCTCTGAATAAATAAAAGGAAACGGTGTCACATCTCTCTGTGAAACCACTCGTTCTCTCTCAAGCACAGAGGGAAATATTAGTAGTAATTCTGCAACATGCTGCTATTTTAATATCATTTGATGGCACAGCTGGCTGTGAAGTCACAGGAATCAGCTGTGATTGTACTCAAATTCACGATGAATGTACTAATGCAACTAGTAGCAAGTACTGTTGAGGATTCACAGTCAAATATTTTACAGAAATGTAATGATTTTGGCGAATACAGCATGAGCGCAAATGCCTTCAAGCATCCATATAGATATATTGCAGAGTAAATTTGGAACCACCGTAAAACTGTACAGAAAATAAAACAGTTAAAAATCATCCTGTCATCCACCTATTGGAACATAATAGGTATGTTCACTAATATATTAGAATTAACAAAATATTGTCAGTGCATCAATGCATTTGGGCCATTTTATGCACTTTTATTCTTACTTTCGATACTTGAAGTACATTTTCTGATGCTACTTTTGCACCAAAGAAGATTGTAATGGAGTATTTTTATCATTTTGTATGAGTACTTTTACATAAAGGAGTCTGAGTACTTCTTGCACCATCAACACTGAACTTACATGGTACACTAGAGTTATAGTCGGAAGAGGAAAAAGCTCTCTTTGATAAGAACTTCCTACACAGAGCCGTCGTGGTCACCCAATTTGCAGGTTCGTGCCGCCTCATTGTTCATCAAATTGGATGTTTAGTGGATTTGTTTTCATGGCAACTGACTAATTAGCTTTAATAATGATGCTTTTTTTGCGGGTTTATACACTGACATGTAAGTGACTGCTGGTCTGACCTCTGTGTTTAAGCCTCTTCGCTTACTTCCTGTTGGAGAGCTGTGCAGTAACCATGGTAACGACAGCGTTCAGCAGTAATTTCCACAAAGTCTTTGCTGACTGCGCCGTTAACCTAAATGCAATCTGCGTGCAAACCACAGTGAACAACCACGTCTCAGCTCCCGCCGTGAAAACGCTCTGACCTCGATAAATCTGTAAATTGCAAAGAGCTTCAAAATGCCCCCATTTAAAGAGAATCTAGAAACAGGCAGCCCACAGAGAAGACAACAACAGAGTCACAACAGAGAACAAATAAAGGCCAAGAGTTGAATAATAAGTAAAATCACTGCATGCTGTGAATGTAATCTTCCTTTACTACCTTAAATGTATTCATATATCTCAATTGGTTGTTTTTTTTTTTTGTTGTTGTTTGTGTTTTCTAAATCCTTTGAATGATGGTTATGCCATTGGTTACCTTGTTTTTTCACTTGGTTTTTTCACCTGTATGAATGTCTGCTTTGTGCAGCACACAGACCTGTACAGGTAAGAGCTGTATATATTATTATATCCTTATCTTTATCCTCCTCATGTATTTCTTGTCTTGTTTCTTACTTTGTTTATCTGTGTGTAGCGGCTGTATCAGGGGTCACTGAAGTTCATTCTGTCTTTATCTTATCCCAACATGTTTTTACACCACAACACACTACTTACTGTGTGGGCTAGATAACCTGCATCACACCTGAAAACATCTTTTTGTTCAGTTTTTGCTACTGAAAGCAGAAGTAAGCAGAAAATCACTGAAACATTAATCAGATAGACATGCTTCTATTGTCTCTTACATGCTGTTTTTTTTAAGTTGGAGAAGGAGGAAGTTGGCAAAACTATGATGCAAGTAAATGTGCCTGCTGGTTTTGAACTTGACATGACAGTGCTATGGGATGAGCAAACTGTGCTCCCTAAAAAACCTGCTATGCATGTACATAAACCCTGGCATGCTGAGGACGAGCTGTTGCTCTGCAGGATACAGCTGTGTCGTTTCAACACCATGTGACTGTGGCTATTTCAACATGCTGGTGAAGCAACTTTGTGTGCATCCTAGTTTTCTAACTTTTGACCTGAAACACACCTGCATCGTAGAAACTGTCCAGCACCGACGTCTCTCCAAAGTCCAGTCTCCCAAAGGTGACGGTGGTGAGCAGCGCGCTCTCCGAGTCGCAGGCTCTCTGCAGACACTGCAGCGCTCCGGACTCCGGGCTGCTCGCCATCACCGACTTCAGCCCGTCGTTCAGGACGTACACGACCCGCAGGGAGCGCTGCTTCGCCGGCGGACTGGGACTGGACACGTCGGCCCTCTCCCGGTCCCGCTCCAGTACGCACACTCCGGCCGAGTGCTCTCCTCCCATGTCGGCGACCTGCGCGCTCTGCCCCGTTTCCATAGCGCAAACCTGGGAAGTGTCTCTGCTGTATTTATCTCCTTCCCTCTCCGCTCGCTGTCCGCCTCTCCACCCTCTTTATTCTGCTGCTCCTCCGTCTCGTCCTCCTCTCGCTCACTCGTGGCGCGCCTGTCGTCGCTGGAGAGGAGCGCGTCTGGGTTTGTCCACCCGCATCTCCGCCTCATTAACTCCCATCATCTGCCGATTATCTCGCACCACGAAGCCCGCTGCACCCAGACTGGATCCGACTAGATCCCCGAGAGACAGAGAGAGAGAGAGAGAGAGTAGCTACCAGAAGTTAAATTAACACTTTTTAGGGTTCCAAAGTCTCCTAAACTGGGAGAGCTCCAATACTAAGCTCATGTCTTGCTCCAAGTCTGAAATGTTATCGCCATGTCTGCAGACGTCTAAATATATAACTGAGTGTCCTTGTGGCCCCCTCCTCTAGTCACTGCGCACAGCAGCCAAGTCATTCTCAGTTATGTTTTCTAACAGCAAAAAAAAAAAAAAAAAGGAACCAGAGGGCTGATTGTGATTTTGTGTTCCTCCTCGTGCGTAATCAAACTTTTATTGCTCTCCGTAGCAGAAGTGGTCACTTTTTCCCACATGTAAAGCTTTCAAAGTTAGAATAGTAGCCCAATAAAGGTGGCATGTCGCAGTTCGCGCACTGATCCTGCAGAGAATTAAGTTCTCTCGGTGTTACGGACGAGTACGCTCCGTTACGCACCGGTGCCACGTGTTAAAACTGGACTGCAGTGACTGCCAGAGGTCATCTTTCACACCCTGACAGACGGAACAGAGGCTACAGATCCATGTGTTCCCAATGGATCTTCCTGGAGAGCCAAGAGGGAAGACCCACATGGCCTTTATTGTCATGTTCATGTTGGTGTAAATCTCTTTTTAAGTGTAGAAACAAGTTGAATATGACACTAGTTTTGCCATGTTATTCATTTTAATTCATCTGTAGCAGGGGTGTCCAATCCTGGTCCTGGAGGGCCACAGTCCTGCATGTTTTAGATGTTTCCCTCTTCCAACACACCTGATTCAAATGATCAGGGTCGTTATCAGGCTTCTGTAGAGCTTGATGATGAGCTGATCATTTGACTCAGGTGTGTTGGAAGAGGGAAACATCTAAAACATGCAGGACTGTGGCCCTCCAGGACCAGGATTGGACACCCCTGATTTCGGGTGTATCACAAAAGCAGAAAAACTAAACGCAGCAAAATCATCTTGAAATTTGTCGTAATCACGTCTCTTTACTTCTGCATTTACTGAATATTTCCCGAAAACAAATGTGCAACGTGATGTGAAGAACTTTGTCAGCAAACAGTTGCTTGTTCACATGTCAGCAGTTTGCAGTGACGGGATCATTTCATTAAAGTTTGTGTCAAATATTTAGTTTCTTTTAGTTCTGTTTTACTGTAATTGGACTGCAGGGAAAAACAGGGAAGACAGAGCGACAACAGTCCCCTGGTAGGCTGGTACTCTGGATGTTGCAGCTTATTTTTTACTTTATCTTTTTTTACATGCTGTTGAAGCATTTGTTAAATGTCTTCTTGCAGGCTGACTGTGGGAGAAAATCATGGTTTTGCATTCCTTGGTGAATACTTGCCACATAGAGCCCCTGTTTTTGAACATCTTCATGTAATACAAACTCTCTGAACCGAAGACATAAAACATCTACCAAGTTGTCTGCACGGCTACTATTGCAGCAACTTATCTAATAATGCTCATAAGTTCTATGAATCCTATGTAACAAAGTTGGTGATTTGATGTAATACTCACATAACAGACATGACAATCTTACTTTCTTACACTCCGGTGCACATTTTCATGGTAGAAAGTATTCTGCGTGTCGGCTGAAGCCAACAGTAACTGAAAAATGTAAGAAACAATAGTGGAGTTCTTTCACCTCTTTACTCCACGTCAAAGTTAACTGTCTTATCAGTAGCACAGTACCTGTTTGGTGGCCTCATGTTTCCTTCACGCCCATTCAACCTTGCTTATCTGAGAGTTTTATGGGTGCACATGTGCCAAATCTAAATTGCTATCCTTGTAACAGGGTTTTTTACAAGCACATACACGTCAGACTCCTTCTTCGTTGATCTATTATTAAGAGAAAGCCACAAACCAGGTTTGGTGTGTTTGTGTATTTGTTATTCACTGTACTCACTAAATGAGGTCACATTCTTTTCAAAACTTGTCCATAATCAGTGGAGTCTCTTTACTCCTCAAAACAAAGGCAGCATGATACTAGAACAGCTCCAGCCTCATTGTAAAAGTATTTGCCTTTTTGTCCTGAACTAAATTTTGACTTAGAGCATTAACAGAAACACTGCCCAAATGATCATTACCAATTTAAATTTCCTTGTAGGAGATCATTAGACACCCTTAGACTGTTCTAAGCAGCTGTGTACGACAACGATGAGTTGGGGAGGAAAGACAGATGAGATGGTGGACAGTATCTTTCCAAGACATACCTGCCAATGCCATGTGTCGACAGATCTCCCCTGATGAAGCAGCAGCCGGCGAGGATCAGCGTTTGTCTTTGCAACACAGACTTCACAGTATAAAAACACCCACGACTCCGTGTCCTCCACCACCTCAACCTAAATAATGCACCCTCTGTGGCTTGCTCTGAGGGTCTTGATGCTGGTGGCCGGTGTGAGGTCCACATGTACCTCAAATCCTCAACCTCATTGAGGTGCAGCATCTCTGGGTTTTACTTCCTTCGTTTAATCAAAGTTTATGAAGTAGAGCTTATTCCTTTATCATTATTTATTTCTATTTGTGTATGTATGTGATTTACTTGTGGCTATTTTTCCCATTAGTGTTTACATAGGTTAATTCAAGAGAAGGTGGTCAAATTCAAAATAGAATTTTTTTTTCCCTTGTCTGTATTGGAAATACATCATTAAAAATAATAATCAATATTGACTGAAGTGACAATTTCTGCTTTATCGTTCAGCCCTACTCAGCTCTAAGTAAAAGGTGTGCAAAAGTGCTTTACTTACTGAAAGGTCATTAGCTAGAACAAACTAAACAGGAACCTTACTAAAACAAGGGCAGCATCTGCATTGGATATTATGTACATGAACATAAAGTCAGATGATCAGTAAAAAAGCTAATAAACTTTATGCTCCATCATTGTTTGCCCAGTTCTCTTGCATAATAGAGCAGCTGACCTTCGCCAACCTGCTGGCAGGTAGATGTTAGCAGCATCGGCTATCTAATGTTAGCTAACTAGCGCCAGGCAAGTTGCAGTCAAGTAGGCAGTTTTGGAAACATTTACTTTAAAAAAATAAAATAAAAATAAAATCGAAATTTAAATATAATTTGGTGCCGTGTTTGCATACATTAATCATGGCTGACTCTCCATCTTCTGTTTTCAAATTAGCGGCTTTATCTTGATGCTCTGTGGTTGATAATCATTACCCAACTTTAGTCCAACTGAAGTGGGCGAGCAAAGGCAAATAAACTGTGTGATAGTTACTTATTACAGCAAACATTAAACCAACTTTCAAAATAGGAGGCAAAAATTAATCTAGGTCATGAAACAGTTTCCTTTTCAAAACCAGATTCAGGACCTACAACAGCTGACATTATACCTTCACAGGTACAAATTCTGAACAGATTTGAAGTTGATGAAGTTATACGGGCAGATTAGGACTTCTCTTTTTGTTCACAAGGATTCTAGTTGACCTTCGAACAGTTAATCACACAGGAGCAGCAGCCCTTTCAATAAACAGTAATAAAAAGTCACAGCATGGATTAAAACGCTCCTCCGTAGAGCAACAAACTCTGCACACATACAGTACATAATAGCATCTTTATTACACTGAAATATAAAAGTATATATATTTATCACTATCCTGGAGAGAAAGGACCAAGTCAAGAAAACAACTTGTAGCCTCAGTTGTAGCAGTTTTCTCGTTGTCGTACGAAAGACAGCAAGAAAAAAGAAAAAGAAAAAGAAAAGAAACAAAGATCTGGAATCAAAAACAGGAAGGCCACAGTGACGGGTTGCCATAGATTCTGTGCACATATAAGGAAGGGAGGCAAACAGCCGTACATGCTGCCACACATACACACACATGCACACTCACATTTTAATCTTCCTTTTACCTGTGAGGACCTTCCGTTGACTACATTCCTCGAAACCCTGTCCTGAATCACCTGCACGTGGATGTCGGTTTGATTTGTAGGATCGTGATGCGGCCAGCACAACTGTTAGCTTTACGGAGTCGTGGAGCAAAAGTGCAAAAAGCAAATACAGATAGAATAATAAGGTCGTCGTACAGAAGGCATTGACTTGATAAACATCATACAAGTGTGTTTGTGCAGAGAGACATATGCTTTTCCTCAGATAAAATGTTAATTTGCAGTCACATATCACAAGGTAGTTTCAGTTTTGTTAAAGAAATAATTTGCCATCAGTGGAAATGTGCTTCTTTTTCTTTTTTTGCTTTCATGAAGAGTTACATGAGCAGATCTCATGTCTGAACAGGAAAAGGAAGCTGGAGCCAGGAGATAGTTAGCTTAGCTTAGCTTAAAGACTGGAAACCAAGGAGAACAGCTAGCCTGGCTCTGTCCAAAAGTTGCAAATGCATTTCATTCACAAAAATAAAAACATGACTTCATCAGAAGTTTTACTAAAAGATAATTATAAGATCCTAACTTTGTAATTATTAAATCATTTACAAAAGACTAATGGGGTAGGACTTGAAACACTTCAGAACTTGCCTAAGAATCATCATCATATGATTCAAAACACACTGATTTTTCTGAATTATCTGATTGTAAGTCAAATTTATGAGATTTTCTGTGCTTATTCTGTGCTTATATAACTTTTAGACCTCACAGTCCGTCCTGTTTGTTTAATCCGTAAAGGGTATCATGTGCTAAAGTCATATTGTAAAACCCCAAATTGTAATTGTTATGCTTTATACAGAATAAACAAACATTGTGCGTTAACTCGGTAGCACTGCACACAGCAATGCCATTGTTTCCAGTCTTTATGCTAAGCTAAGACAAACTGTGGCTGACATGTTTTTCCCTTGATGTACTTCCACTTCTTTAAGTAGCACCTTAAGTGTCAGTACTTATCATGTCGACAATTTTTTTTAGAAAGTTGTTAAGGGGAATCAAGATGTGCTTGCAAGTTTAGCCTCCCCACTGGTGTGACATCTGACTGCAGATTAAAAACACTGAGAGGTCGTTTCCAAGGTTCGGGGAAAACAGTACGTTCCAATACTAGTGCTTCCAAAAATGGCTGATGCTTCAGAATCACCCGCCTGCAGTGTACCATAGAAACATCGAGCACAGTTAGACTTCTGATCGCAATCTTTATCCTCAACCCGGATTATAACCTCAAAGGGGACATATCATGCTTTACGTTGTTTTCAGGTCATTTATATACCGCTACGATGACAGAAGTCGATATTATACATAAGAAGATATACAAAGCTTGAAGGGAATGTATATAAAAAGGCTCCCTGCAATAGTTCATTTGCAATGTTATCTCTATTTCCTCATAAAAGTGACATCACAGCTCACAAACAGCTATTCGTTTCGTAGCGTTCATTGCTAAGTGGGTTGTTAGTGTAGTCCACTAACTTTTCACAAATGGAAGTTGACATCTTCAGCAAAGAATGACAAACTGAAATGAAATCAGACTATCATTGTTCTTTCATCGGGAGGGGGGCTCTTGATGAAAGAAGCTCAAAAGGGGCACTATGAGATAAATAGGAGAGTTTCTTTAACTGTAAATGATGTTAAGATGTGCAAGTAGAGCCCCATTATATTAATATCAACCAGGAAATGTGCATAATATGTCCCCTCTAATCCTGCTGAAGAAGTGAGGATCCAACTAATGTCACAGCTATAGTTGCATTAACACCACAATGCACAGGAACTTTCCAAGGAACTAAAGTTTCCTTCATCTTCTTTTTTTCAACTGCAATCTAACGTCCCATAAAGACTGGGAACATTTTCTAAAAAGCAACAGATGTTTTACTGTTTCTGAGCATGACAACGCAAAAAAGTGCTTAACAAGGCCTGGACTTTGTTGTTTGTCCCTTTGTCATACAATGTCTTCTGTAGCTCCACAAAGTGTGAAAGCATGACGAACAAATATCAGAGTAACTTTCCAGAACCTGAAGAGATTACAACCTACTGAAGCAGTGACTTTTTTTACGGGGTAAAACTATCTTCCTAGATGTTCATTTCGCCACCAACTCCTTCGGTGGAAACCAGGTTCTTCCACCTTGTTTTGTTTTTTTTAGCATACCCAGGTGGATTTTAGAAAGTCAGGTCAGCATTAAAACAAAAGGAAATGTGATTTTTACATATCAAATTACACTTGAATTGGTTTGAAATATGATTCCAATCAAATTTCTACAGATGTGTCTGGGTGCGGACGTTCTTCACCACTTCATAGTGTTTTTTGTGTCACTTAAAATGTGACACAGAACAACGCACTCAAATCCAAAGTAATTGAGGTGTTGAGTCAGTGCTGCTACTAGCTACCCACTGTGGAGGCCAACATGAAGAAGAAAAGTTTGTAGACAGACACCGAAATAAACTGTCTGTTGGCATCGGAAGGATCCAATGCATCACCAGCATACGTAGTTAGTGTTGCCTATGCTGTAGCAACCCATGCAGATAAGTTGGTAAAATCTGGACATACCAATCCAATTAAATGACTACAGGCAGTCTGATTTGCCGTCTGAACAAAGCCTTAGTCTCTGGGAAAGTTCCTGCAGTGCCAGAGCGGTTAATGCGTTTTTATAAAAATGTCGCTATGATGAAGGTCTACACCTACAGTCCCCACATGGATGGAAACAAACACACACACACGCTCACACACAGTTAAGAGGCGAAGGCCGCAGAGTGGACGCAGAACAGCACAGAGGTCGTCTGAACCGACCGGGCTACGTGGGTCAAAGTTTCCTTCACACTCAGAAACATAAAGTACCAGTGAGGTCGCCGCTGCAGCCACGGCTCTGTGTCATCGTTCTGTCACCGTGGCGACGCGTAGCGACGGGCCGTGGTCAGTCAGTACCGGTGGCACAGCAAGCTCCGAAAAGAAAGCAGTAAACTGAACAGAGAAGCCTCGTTAGAAGAAAAAAATAAAGACGTAAACACAGGATAAGGCGGCGTCGGGGGGGAGGGGGAAGGTGGCTGACTCCATGGTGCTGAACTGTTGCTGATCGTGATGATCGTTTGGCACAAACTTTTGTTTTGGCTAAAGTGTCTCGGCCAACAGTGAGAATGTTTTCAAATGATGGCCTCCAATGTGGTGATCAGAGCGTGACGTTAAGGATGCTTCATTTGGACAGGTTCTTCTTTATGTGCTCTACTTCCATCTGTGGAACAACACGGACACACTGTCAGCTGATATACTGTACACACACAAATATGAATATGGTAATATGTAATATTAGCTTTCCTACAGTTGGAATCAAATATATTTTTAGCAAAGTAAGAAGAAGTAAAAAAATGATGTACTTAAGTGCAACCTAATGGTGCCTTAACATAGCAAGTTAAGCTAAGCTAAGTCACATTATGCAGTGGGGAAAGTTGCATTGTTATAGCTGCAAAGGGGATGGTGCAAAAATGTAGAGATATCAGTAGCAAAATTAAAAATAAACAATAAATATAAGTGAGCACTGTTTATATTGTGTAGAATTATCAGTATGTACAAATTTAGATATCCTGTGTGTGTGTGGAAACTGACAACACAGCACAGGGTCATTCTATATTAAGAAAATTTGGTTTTGCAGATTCATCCTCAAGTGGAAAAGCACTGATATTACATTACTGATAGTGCAAAGATTCTATTTATATGACACAGATTATTCCATGAGGAGGAAACAATGACATTGCAGAGCTCTTCTATACTTAGAACAAACTGATGCTGTACAGAGTAAAAGTATTCCTGCACGAATGACATAACAGTGAAGTAAAATGTGAAAATATCACATTAAGTATCATTAGTATTAGCATTTTGAAGTATACAAAACTATTCTTACATTATTAAGGTTTTTGTTTTTAACCAGGGTTTCCACTCGTTGTCGTTAGTTTGTGAACCTGCTTTGATTTACTTTGGGTTATTCCCTAAACACACCTCTGCTCTCTTCACTCCTTTATGGTCTCACCTGTAAACTAAGACGAATCTTCTTCTCCTCATCCAGCGCGCTGGCCAACTGCTTCATTTCCTGCCTGAAATAAATCAACACAAACAGTTCAGTATGCACACTACACAAAGCTACGCTCCATGTGGGCGTATAAAGCCTGCTCTTACCTGTGCTGGCTCTTCAGCAGGTCTATGGAGGCCCTCAGGTCTCTCAGCTGGTTCCTGAGTTCCTCCAGCGTTGGGGGGGTCAGCGGCGAGTGCCGGAGCTCGGGGGAGGGGCTCAGACCCGATGAGGAAGACGGGGAGGTGGGGCGGTGGCTGGCGTGTGGTGGTGCCAGGACAGAGGGCTTGGCGGGCAGTGGTGCTTTACTGTCATGTGCCTAACACACAAAAACACACATGTGAAGCATTTATTATCATGTTGTCCACTCATATGCAAAATCCAATCTAGTATTTTGCTTGTTTAATGAATCTAAACAGGAAAATTACAGCAAAAATGACACAAAAGGAGTAAAAAACACAGTGGTAATGTTTTATCAGCTCTTGTTTTAAGCTCAGGATGAACTTTTTGTCTTATTTTGAAGCACTTTGCTACAGAAGCAGCAAAAGTCTGTAATTTCAGGCAAAGTTCTCTGTGTTCAGTCAACTGGTGTGATACATCCGAACATTGTGGACCTGGAGATTGTTTGGCAACTTTCCAGGCATTAAGTTTTTTCCTTGCATTCAGCCTGAAATACACAAACTTATTCACACAACTCTAAACATTAATTGTCGTTTTGTTATCTGTTAACACTCTCTGACATCCAACAGCTTTAACTTGGCTCAGAAGCATGAACCCGTGTAGTCTGGCGCTCTCTGCTGGATGACATGAATAGTGAATGTAGGTCGTACAGGGATGGTGGGAACTCCTTTCCTCACAGAAACGTCTACAGATCTGGTGGGGACGGACTCATGCTCGTCCTTCCCTCGGTCCTTCTCCTTCCTTTCCTCCACTATAGGCAAGTCCAGGTCGGTACCGGACAAAGAAGACTGAAAAACAGAGAAATGTGGTTAGAAGTGACCTTGCTGGTCCTATTTATGCAGTCTCCCCGGATAAACAAAACATCCAACCAAACTGAAGGTTTTCACTGATTACTAACCATTAAAAACAAACATAGTTCTCTCCAAAAGGTAAAAAGTGCCTACAAGCACCTCCAAAAATAAGCAATTAAAAGTGTTTAACAGCGTTTGTTTAAACTCCACTTGCATACATTCTACGTCAGTCTAAAAAGCATAAACTTTTGCAAACATTTTAGATATTTTTCTTGCAAAATCTTGATTTTGTAAAGTCACTAAAGCTGTTAAATTAATGCAGTACAGTAAAAAAGCCCATGTTTAATTACTGGGGTCATTAGTTTCCTTTTCCTGCTGCCAGTGATCCCAACCATATAAAAAAAATTACAAACTCATTATTCTCAGATATAAGCAAGTAACTGTTATGTTTTTCCAGCACAACCTCTGAACATGTGTGCTCCTATAGTTTCTATGTGATCATAAAAAGTAAAACTTAATCTGATTGTATAATTTTTTTTTATCATTTTTTCAGCTCTTAAATAATTCTGTATACAGGATTGACTTCTTCAAATGTGTCATTGAAGCCTGTAGAAAGTTAAAATGTTATATTCTGCTCATTTAATCTGTCAAAGACATGGTGTCTGACTGATACGAGGGTGCGATTTGATCAGAATCTCCACAAGAGATTGAAATAAAGCACATTTCAAAACGTCAAACTGCTGCTTTGATACTAAAATGTTGGCATCAACAGCAGAGCGTGGGCAGGGTTTATGACCTACACCATAACCAGCCACCAGGGGGCAATATAGATCATTTAATTTCCTTTCTGAGGAGATGCACAGTTTTATGAACCTTCCAGACAGGTTTACTGCAAACACACTCACCGGTGTGATGATCTGCGAGCGAGGTCGGCGGTCTGTGACTCTGGGCCGCGACACCGTCGGATGACTCAGCTTCTCTGTAGACGAGACAACTGCATCCAGGTCCACGTCTGCACAGAAACATACAAGAAAAAAAACCACACACGTTTCACACTCGCGTAAAAACAAGAGACAGCGCTCTGACACAGCATCTCATTGGTCGATGCTCCTGTTTGTCAGACTCACCGGTGTCATGTGACCTGTCAGGGGCAGAATCTGGTGTCGAAGCCCCACCCTCAGACTTGGGGCTTTCACACCTGAGCAGGTAAACCATACAACATACATTAGGCTCGATGCGCTCAGGGAAACGTGTGTTTTCGGGAATATGTGTGTGTTTGTTGTGTGTGTGTACTGACGCTAGTGTGGGCGGTCTCTCGGGACGCCGCGGGGGTTGGGAGGAAGAGGAGGAGCTCGACTTTGGGGGGAGGGGTTTCTTGGGAAGGAGAGTTGGGAGGGAGGGCTTGGGGATGTCTCCGACCTTCACCTCCTCGCCTACACACAGGTACATACACACAAATACATCATACAACCAAACAGAAACACAACAACACGGAACACACATGCAGAGGGGCGACTCAAACACAGGAGGCCAAGAGAAAGAAGCGGAGCTGCAGCAGCAAAAAATAAACTAAATGTGACCTTTAAAAGAGTAAAGAGATGAAGAGAAAAGGTCTAAAGATGCTGAGGGCTGCAGGGAAAAAAAGGAAAAAAGTGAGGCATGGATCACAAAGAGGATTAAGAAGATCAGACGTCAAGGTGGTGGCAGCAGTATTTAGGAGAGATTAGATTTTTTTATTGAAACACGAGGCGAGTAATACAGTCTGCCAGTTTGTCTGCTTTTAAACATCAAAGGCGAGAAAATCCTGAATGCTGCTTCATGTTTCATCAAACCAGAGGAGTGATCTCACCCCAGTGGTGGATTTAGACTTGTTTTGAAAGATTAAAGGTCCCCTCGGGTCTGCGTTTAGACATTTAATGTTCCTCTAAATTGAGTCTCTTGTGGTTTTTACACAAGAAAAAGTTAATTTAATTACTTAGAAATTCTTTAAAGCAACATGGACTTCAAATTCATGACCTTGTAGTTTTTTTATTTTATTTTATTTTGAACAGTAAATGTATAAAAATGAAAGATCCCCGTACATTTAATCTTCCTCAAACTTGTCTCTCTTGTGGTTTTTCAACTAAAAAGTTCACATTATTAGTTTGAAAAAAATTCTTAAAAGCAGCATTCGTCTTTTCCCCTGTTGCTGGAAAATCCTCTAAATGTTTTGCATTTTGAACCGCAGATGTTCAAACTTGTTTTAACTTTTCTGACTCCCCCACTCTTCTGGAGTGAAACCATCTAAAACGACAGACCGTCACTAAAATAGCTCCGCACGTCAAAAAGAAAACCTCCTGAAGTTTCTCGTGAAAGTTTCAGAAAACCTGGAGGTGATACGAGAACAGAGAAGGGAGTCTTTGAAGTCGGCAAAAACTGAAGATTTCTTAGTATAAATAATTCACATTCGAACTCTGTGATCGAACTTCTCTTGTGCGAAATACATAAGTGGCGAAACTAAAATAAGAGGAGGGAAGGAGGCCGGTAGTTTATGGGATTAAGATGCTTGATTGGCATCCAAAATATTTGCAAGTATTCCCAAATCGTGCTTATCTAGTCTCTTTTAAACACATCTGTGTGACATGTTATTCACCATGTTATTCTTTACAGTGCAGCTTTCACCTCCCAAAGTCTGTTTCTTTACATCCTATTTATTCCGTTCATCTCACATGGGGTCACACCTACAGCCAATCAGAGAGCTAACTAACAAATTAATTGCACTAATGTACATATACCTTTTTCTACTAGATGTGTAAATTCTTGTATTAATTTTGTCTTATTATCTTGTTTTATTTTTTATTAATATTTATTGTATTTTATTCTTTTCTTTCTTTAGTTATTTTACTTTATTTTATTTTTTAATTTTACTATTTCTATCATTCGTGCAAATTCCAAGGGCGACACTAACAGCCGAAACCAAATTCCTTGTATGTTGTGTACGTACTTGGCCATTAAAGCTGATTCTGATTCTGATTACGTTGCGTCTTTACAGTGAAGTGAAGCTGCCACTGGAGGCGTCGGATTGTATTTATCAGGCTATGAATTGAAGATGAAGAACCTGCTGTTGCACAGTTGAGACTTCAGCAGGATGGAAGATCATGTTCAGGTTTTCATGCGTAGTGCTGGACAGGGGGCGGACTCATGCTTCCCTGAATATTTCTGATGCAGCAGTATTTACCACCACATTACTGCTTGTTTTTAAGGTGCAAATGACAGAATTTTAGAGAACTTGCAAAGATGAAGGAGACAGAATATTGTTGTTTTGCCATCATCCTCCCAGTCTATCCGCTTTGAAACTAACTTGACTGTGAAACTTTCATCCTTCAACAGGTGACTGAACAAACAGCCTTCTGGTGTCAAACTCTGCATGGACAATCTAACCAGCAAACAGTGAATTCATATATTCTTATATCATTGTTTAAGTTTTTCAATCTACCATAATGCTATGAACCAACCACGAGCCGTGTCCCTTATTAAACTTTGAAAAGAATAAACTTATTTTTCAGTGGATGCGTCCCAGGATGAGGATTATTTCTGTGGAAGCCAGTTTTACTGACGACAATCAGCATTTCCGCAAATGCGACTTGTTATAAATAAAACTGCAGCTCAGACGCTTTAGAAAAGTGGATTAATTGGTAGAAACTCTAATTAACATGAGCGCTTTCTGACTCACTGAGATTGCAGCGGATGTGTGGTTCATTTATAGATAATTGCTGTGCATTTAAAATCCTCGATTTCACTTTATTATATTTATGTATGACACCATTTTGGACCTTTTTAAACTCATGATTTATCAAAACTTACCTCGAAAGCCTATAGTTTAATTTTATATCGTCTTTTTTTTTTAGTCTCTCTTTTTGCTTTTACTTTCTGTTTGTTTTTCTTCTAAACCTTTGTTTGATTTCCTTAATGGCAACCACAAGAAAAAAGCGACTTGCTTTGTGCTACTGTGATATAAAGAGGCCATTGTGGAGACGACTGCAAGCGCCTGTCTTGCACCAGCAGTAACGGTGGTACCAGCGTTCGTCGAGATTAAAACCGCAGCGCCTGTAGCTTCCTGCTGGGCCACTGAAGTCGATGCACTTCAATCAAAGCTCTGTTATTTAGCCCAACAAAGGAGAAGAAAGATGTCGCAAGTCGTGTTCCTTCTGCTCGTGTTTCAACATCTGCCCTTGACAGAAACCTGCTGTATTGTCTGCCTTCGTCCTGCGCAGGAACAGAGCAGATTTAAAGCTGGGTTATGATTATTGTGTCCTTACTAAGCGTGTTAGTGGGTGATCTGTCCTCTGCCAGCTGAACAGATCAGCAGAAAAGTCGAGAGAGGCCGAGCAGAGCCGAAGCGGACTTTTACCTCGATCCTGGTCTCTCTGGGGAAGATGTTCAGGCCGCTCGGGAGGAACCTTCTTGAGCTCTGGCTTTTTGTCTACAGGTCAGAGTTCACAGGTTTCTATTTTTTGACTCGACTAGCCTCTCTTTTTCTCACACGACCTACAAACACAGACGTGACGCGAGCCGTTACCTGTGGTGTGTTTTGCCGACGGTGCGCTGGGAGGAGGTGGTTTCTTTGGTCTCTGAAAAAAAGAGATGCAGAAATGTCACTGAAACCGCTTTGAGAACGTCTCCAAACACCAACGTAAACACTTCTTGCATGTGTGTGTGCAGAGATGCAGCAGTCACCTCTTTCTCGACTTCTAGCAGCTTGACAAAGTTATCTGGGAAGACGCCTTGCCTTCCTCCGATCTCCCCCATCCACCAGCCGGCGTCGGCACACTCCTGGAGACAGAAAAGCATTTGATCAGTGCGTTTAGTGCAAAAGACGAAAACCTACACGAAGCAGACGCGCTCACCTTGGTGATGATGTTGATGATCTCCCCCTCTTTGATCGACAGCTCGTCTTCATTTTGTGCTTCGTACGGAAAGAGGACTTTGCACTGCTCCCGTCCTGACAGTCCAACAAAACAGAGTCAGACAAACCCCCCGATGTACAAAACCGCAGCTCAAAAGAGAGAAATAAGAGACTGTAGAGGCGCGAATCTAAAGTTTAAAGAGAGGTTTGAACAGATTTGCAAAAAGGCGACACCTCAGCGTGATCACAAGCATCTTACAATAAGCTCAGAAAACATTCCACGACAAAAAGTGACTAAAAACAAAGAGAAAAGTCCCAAAAGTGAAGTAAAACTAAAGAAAGATTTAATTTGTGGGGGGGGAATCTAAATACTAGAAAATGAATACATTTTTGCACAAACTTCTGCATAATTTTTTATTTTTAATCAGATTTTTTGCATATTTTTCACAATAATGGCTGCTGAATATGTGGATTTTTTCTTTAAAATAAAATGATAAATATAAAAAAAATAAAAATACTGATCCCCAAAGTGGTGTCTGAAGGGACAGAATGAGATATGGCACTGTTAATAATTTAAAATCATAATTCAGAAAGCCTTCAATTTCATTGTAAGCTCTGCGTACAAAGAAATTTGCAGTGTTACTCCTTTTGGCACATAAAAAAATGAATATATTAAAACATAAAACACAGAAAATCAAACAATAAGATAAATATAACATTGATATAAAAACACTAAATATAAATATGACTGCAGATGAGGCACTTTATGTTCATGTGATGTTGTGCAGTTTCAACTGTAATAATAAATATAATAAATCAAATCAGGTTTATTGTCATTTTGCTGCAGTACAGGCAAGATGAAGGAGCGTTTATTCAGGATCCAATAACTTGAAGCAATTTGAATAAAGCAGTGTTTGCATATCTGAATCAGCAGATCAGAAATGTCACTAATATTATAAATAACAAATATAAAAGCTCATTAAATCACTCCCTCGTGACACATTCCCATTACTAGCGTTGTGGTCACTAATTATGGGAAGAACTGATAAAATTCACATTTTTTAATCTAGAAAAATCTCCTCGTTTGTCCTCTCCAGTGTTTTCCATTTCTCATGAACCTGAACATCAAGAACGCCTTTTCAAAGCAGCAACGTTCTGATGCTGCGATAAGAAACAATACTGTATTAGAATGAAAGGAAACCCGCATTAGAAAGGAAGGAAATCATGACCAGTAGATTAAAGCTAATACTCCCAGAGCTGCTGTTTCTCGTGTAGCTGTTTACGAGCTGGGTTTTTGTTTTTTCTGCAGCAGAGCCTCAGAGTCTCACCTTTGGTTTTGCCGTCGGGTTCAGTCTTCATGCTTTCAGCTGCAGCGCTCGCCGGTTTCCCCTCGTTGACCTGAGTGACGGGCAGGAGACAGAAAACTTTCAGTTTCAGGTGTCTGCCCACGCACAGCACATAACTTATTTATTTTATTTTTTTGCTAAGCTGATGTGGTTTGGGACTTCCTGTGCTTATTGTACCATCAACCTCTCTGGAGAGTGTAGTGACCTGATTTGATTTAGCTGCAGTCGGTGAGGAGATGGAGAGAGCACATGTGTTTGTTCATTTCTACTGGTTAAATGGGCTTTTTTTAAAGATATATTTTAGTGATTTACTTCTGTTGTCTTTTGTCTTATTAGTAAAATCGTTGTAGAACACTTAAATAACTGTGTTGTTTGAACATTTCAGTCTATTATCTTTGCTTATGGTTGGTCTGCATTCAGCTACAATCAGAAGACAATCAAGATAAAATGCACTCTTACAGGGATATAGTCCATCCAGCCATGCACGAGCACAGTCATATAGTCAGTCCATATCAACATCTGGTGCTCACCAGGCTGCGACACTGCTGTCTGGAATCCATGCACCTATTTAGCTGTTTGTACTAATTAAACACACGTGAGTTTTATTGTCACTGAAAGCTAATGATAATAATACTCGTAATGAAAAACGTCTAGTGTCTCTGTGAGGCTTTACTTCTTTTTTTGGACTGAAAAGACAAAAACTTTTTGCTTGATTGGCTTAAAATAGTGTTTGTGGTTCTCGAGAAAACAGGAAAAGAAACTAGCAGCAGAAGTACTCAGATCCTTTACTAGTCTGGACTGGTTTAGATGTAGTTTTATAAACAAGGACAGCAGATAAACGTGAATAAATCTGAGGTGTGGTCACGTGATTACCAGGAGACAAAAGACATCAAGGCATTCAAACCTGCATGGTATGAATGTATTAATATTGTGTACATTTAAAAAGTCACGGTAGAATATTATCTGTTTCCCTACATATAGAACAATATGTGCAATATCAGTGTTTCCTACATACAGAACAATCCTGTGCAATAACTGAGCAAACGATTTATGCAACATCCACAGTACTTTTTTTCTTGTTTATTTACCGTAAATTCCAGACTATAAGCCGCTACTTCTTTCACATGCTTTGAACACTGCGGCTTAAACAATGATGCAGCTAATTTATGGATTTTTACGAATTTGCCTTGAGATGAAAGTGACATTGAGAGAGACTGAGGAAGTGTGTGACGAAGTAATTTTGAGGCTGTTCAATTCCGACACTGAGGAAGACTTTAGTGGTTTTAGTGTGCAGGAGGAAGATGAAGATAGCGATCAATGACTATTCCTGGTAGGCGACTGTATTTTTTATTTTTTTTAACCAGCCATGTTACAGGCACTGTTCAGAAAAAAAAACAAAACATTTATGGTATGTATTTGTGTATGTTACCGGTACGTATTTAATCAAAAGTTTAAAAAATCTTTCTGTGTAAATATCTCGTGTTACAACGTGGACACCTGCAGCTTATAGACAAGTGCGGCCTATATATGTACAACACTTTCTTTCTTTTAAAAGTTAGTGGGTGTGGCTTATATTCAGGTGCACTCGTAATATAATAATTACGGTAGATGTTTTCTAATAGATGTTTGCTGCTGTGACATTACAACTGTCCCTGCTGTGGGATAAATAAAGGCGTATCTTTAACATCTGGCATATTTCCTACTTGATCAAAGCTGATAATATGCTTCAACAATACATTGCATATTAAAAATCAAAGAAAAGATCAGAACGAGGCAAACAAAACAGTGGAAAAATGAACAAAAATTCAAAAAAAGGACAGGTAAAACGCTGAAAAACCAAAGTGAACAATAAATTGAAACAATCCCTTTTCTCCTGTGAATAATGCGAGCAGCTAATAAGAGAGGCTGAGATCAGATTTAGCACAAAAACAAGTTGCCGATGAGGTGGGTGTGTGCTGCAGCGTGTGGGTGAGCTGTTAAAGCGCCCGTTGTTTCCCGGCTGGAGTGGATCCCTCGGCGGTGTTTGTGGAACCAGGGTGGCTCTTCCACAGGAAAACACACTCGCACACATTCGCACACTCTCCAGTCTGTCCGAAACACACACACACACACACACACACACAAGGTCTGTTCTGTTCGGCCCGGGAGAAACCACACCCCTGCCCTCCCTCCCCGTCTCTCTCCACTCCCTCCCTAATGAGACCCACGTGGAGCCACAGCCATGGAGACATCATTACAGCGTCCCGGAGACGGCTGCATGTCCAGCTATCGTAGGGCTAACTGGGGCCAGCAGGGAAGCAGCAGTGGGACTCTCTGAAGGCCAGCGGTGACACGGCTGTGACAGTTTTAAAAATAAAACTGCGTCAGTGCTGGAAAAACCTCACACGACCTTGCTTTTGACTGCTGCCAACACACTGGAATTATTAAAATCCATGGCACATGTGGTTTCTTGTTGCAGAAATACAACTCTACACACACACAAACCCATCCAGCTTTCTTTATACTACATTGCAAACAATCTGGGCATTAAATTCAAGATAAAATACGAGGTACAATAAAATGTCAAGTCTCAGCTCCAGTTTGAGCAGGTTTACATCACTATAGAAGGACTCTACGAAAGATACAACTCCTATAGTTTAACCCATCCAACCTTCTACATACAGCAGCAGCACATTATTGGACCCACTGTGACGATTATACTTTCTTTTTTGCCGAAAACAAATGCGATTTTAAGGGTCTGGGGCAGTTGTGGCTCAGGTGGTAGAGCAGGTTGTCCACTGATGGCAAGGTTGGTGGTTCGATTCCCGGTCCCCCCCACATGTCGAAGTGTCCTTGGGCAAGACACTGAAACCCAAGCTGCTCCCAAAGGCAGATTAGCGCCTTGCATGGCAGCTCTGTCGCCATTGGTGTGTGAATGGGTGAATGAGAAACACCTTGTAAAGCACCTTAGGTACTGCTAAGGTTGAAAAAGGCGCGATGTAAGTACAGACCATTTAAACATGCTTAAGAACTAAATTTTGTCCACACATCAGGACTGGTGAAAAATCAATCATTTGAAAGGAACTGGACATGTCAATGGCAAAAACAGCGCCTCCTAGAACATTTCCACGGAGTCCTGTTTGGCCTACACCTACAAAATTTAGTAGGCACATGTAACACGTCAGGACACACAAAAAAGTCTGGGGTGTCCACATCCTACATCCAACAGGAAGTCCGCCATTTTGGAAAAACGGCCAGAATTTTGGCGACTGTCCTTCATTTTTGGCCATTTTCAAAATCTCCTCCTAGAGGGAATGTTGTACACACCTGAAATTTGGCCAGTGCTAACTACAGGACATGGTGATAAAAGTTATTGAAACGCTCCGCAAAAGTCTGATGTCGTCAAAATGGCAACCCAAGGAATTTCAGTGAAATGCCATATAACGGTACATGCTGTGTAACTGGCATGTATGTGCTCCCATCTGTCCAAAACTCGACATGCCAGATCAGAGTCCCACCCGGAGCTTGTTTGTGCCACACCCCAATGTGCAGGACGGCCGACAATTGTAAGGCGAGGACCTGACCGTCGGTGCTTGCAGCTTTGATTCTAGTCATATTTCAACACAAATACATGCAAACCACAACAAACTCATTAATTAGCCACAGCCAGACCTCTACAGAGCAACAAAGAGGCACAGGTTTCCACATTTCAATAAAACCACCAAACTGACCATGTAATGCAAAAGCTAGCCCTTCCAGTAAGGAAATATTACAAACATGCGCTACAGTTTAGATGCTATGTGATGCTCCAGTGACCTTCAAGCTGCATTTACTGTAAATCCAGCTCCTCCACCTGCAGAGCGAGGCGCAAACAGCGGCAGAAAAGTCAGACAAGAGGACACACGATGCATTGTGTCACAAGAGTCTGCAAGGAAAGCAAACGTCACCTACCTGAGGAAGGTGATGCTTTCAGATTGGGTTGTGGTTTCTACTTTCATAAACGCAAACCCAAGTAATTAACAGTTGTGTAAAAGGACAACATGATAAGTGGTTAAAAAGACCACTCTCATGTCTTTATTGTGAATATGAAGCTACAGCGAGTGAGCCAATTAGCTTAGCTTAGCATGAAACAGGTAAACTTGCAACTTCAGGTCATTCTGCAGTACAGAATGTTCTGGCTGCACTTTATCATTACACTACAGAGGAAATAAAAATATTGTTCTGTCTTGTTTGGATATGTTCAAGCTAATCACGACTGGGCCAAGCCAAGCCCGGGATGCAGGGCCTTGTTCCCTCAAAATGGTGTCAGGTGGAATTGTTTGGTTGGAACATTTGGTTATGGTTATTGGTTAAAAATGGTTAATTTAAAACATTAGCAGGACTGTCCAACTGCATGATCCAAACTGAAAAAACTTTTTTATTACAGGTTGCTGCCAGAAGGTGGTTGTTGTTGTTTCACGTAGCGAAGGGGATTTTGAAAACGCCAACATGCAGATAAGAGAAGAAGATGAAAATGCCATGTGAAACGCAGACTTACATCTGCAGCCTACGTCCAGTGAGTCAGAGGAGACAGGTGCGAACCTCTAAACCGGCGCCGTCTCAGGCTAAAGATCACGAATTAACACGTTTTTCTTTGTTTAATCCGGACAAAAACTGAACTTTAAACAAAAACAGGCTGTGGTTCTACATGCTGGATAATGGCCTGGCTTGCTCTTCATGCTATGCAAACCTATGCTAAGCTAGGCGCCTGCAAGCTGTGGCTTCTTTACTCCAGTACAGACATCAAAAGGGGTCTTTTTATCAGAGGCTGGAAGTTTGCTTCTCCAGGCAGCATGTAAGCAAATATAAAGACATGTTTCTTGTATGTTTGTATGATTTGCCTGAACCGTTTACAAGGAAGCAGCGTCACATTTAGCAGAAGATGCCACCTTTTAACACCGAGGCCAGAGTGTAGGAGGTCAGCATTGCGGAAATCTTTTGCAATTCAGGACTCTACATAGTTTTTAGCCAATAGATTACAGCTGAAGTCTGTTGGTTCGTTGTCTCCACAGCATCTAAACTCATAATAATATCTGAGCCACGTCGGAGCTCTTCCATGCATGAAATGGAACAATAAACATTCGCAATTTCGATTCTATGTGTTAACAAGGCCACATCTCTCACACAGCTCTTTCTATATTAATGCAGGGCTATTAAAATGAAACTTCCGTTATTTCACCGCAAACTCATTGAGCTCAGAGGCTGAAGTACAAAACCAGCGTACTGCATCGCCGTGCACCCTTCAGCCACCTCCTTTTGTAATAAATCTATGACTACTCTCCATATCCAATGCTTATTTTCTGCTGACAGACACTTGAAACGAGCAAAACCTCCACGTTTTTATGAATTTATTCAGCATGTTTTCATGAGTTCTTCATCACGAGTTGCGCGTCCCTAATCGAGGTGGATAATGAGTCAGTTCTCCTCATGAAATTACTCCTTTTTTAACTGTACTACTCAGCTGACCTCAAGCCTGAGTGACTCTGAGTCACCGCAAACTTTTTTTTTTTTTCTCTCCAAGGAAACACTTCTCTTTTTGCTGAAATCAAAGGTGAATACTTTCAGACTCTCAGCCTTAAGCTGGTGTTCAGTCGCCATGTGCAGCGAAGCCCATGTGCCAGCGTCCGACCCTCCACTTGGGATATAAAGCCGACGTGGCTCCGTGTGACTCAGCCGGATGGTAGAAGCTCTCCTGTCACCTCCTCCGGAGCCTCATTAGGGAGCAGAGAGAGTCTCGTCTCACCATAAAGCAGCATAACAGCCTCCCACTCAGCAGGACAGGCAGACAAACATCCTTCAGACGCACTCAGGAGCTACAGGAGGCTTTTGACAACCAGGACAGGCTTTTAAACACTCTCTTTAAATGCAGGTTTATGCCTTTTTTTTCTTTTTACTTTATTTTCTATATCTCCACTTGTTGTGCACTGCTGCATCTGACATTTAGCGGCGTTTCGGAAGTGTCGTGGTTTCGCTTTAGGGCTGGTAGTCTACTCAGAAGGTGACGTGAGAGTTCGGTGAACTCAGACTTTACTGATATTTCATGCAGGAAGCAGGAAAAAAAATAAGAAAAATACTGTTAGGTTTCTTGATGGTAAAAATGTGCTTTCAGGAGCTTTTTTAATGATTTTGGAGGAAACATGAAATACTTTTTGATAAATTTTGGATATCAAAAGAGCCCTAAACCGCATTTCTGGTGACTTTTGGCACTTTTCAGATAAAGATCTAAAGATTTGGGTGACACAGATGAGAAAATCTGCACCACAGGAAACCACAATGAGTAAGAAAATGGGTGAATTTACCCTTTAACGCCACAAACTTAAACAGGAAGATCAAAAAATGCATCGATGGTGGTTAAAAACAGCACCTGAGATGGTATTTTGACTATTACCAGCTCACATCAAATATTTAAATTGCTTGCTTCAGCCTGCTTCAGTCCTTCTCAGTAGCTCCTTTGTAAATTTCATAAACCACCAAACTTGCCTGTCATAATGCCAACATATCAGACAGCACTGCCCCTCAAACCTGTGTCCTAAAATGGCGTTTTCTGCATTTTAAATAGGAACTCTTTGTTAAATAAAAAGCAACCTGCTACCCAAAATCACAACCACCACCCCTCAAACACTCACGCACTCGGAAACCTAATTTCCAGCAAAAGAAAAGAAGCAAAGAAGCCGAAATGAAAAGGAGGCAAAAGCAGCAGAGAAAACTTGACCCTACCGTCCTCTCCCGTGTGCTGCCAGCTGAAACTCAGACGGAGCTTTGCTGCATCAGCGAGGCGGCAGCAGAATATGTGAGTGTGTGGACGTCAGTGAAAAGCTGTATTACCTCCCCTCCTCTCCCTCCTCTCCCTCCCTCCCTCCCTCCGTCTCTCTCTCTCACTTCTGCTTTGCATGTCGGATCCCTGCAGGATGTGTGTCTTTGTGTGTGTGCGTGAACATAAAACCGCTTCCTGTACTGTAAAACTGAAACAGAGGAAGAGGAGGAGCCACGGCTGGAGGCTTCCTTCCCTCGCTGCTCACAATACCGTGATCACAGTATCAAAAAATGCACAGAGAAGGAAAGAAAGAGTGTGTGTGTGTGTGTGTGTGTGAGTGTGTGTGTGTGTGAATTATTCATGTTCTGGGGACACTTGTGGAGACTCAAGTCCCCATAGAGGAAATCACTACATGTTGTTGTTGACTGCTCGGTTTCCGTCTCCAGGGAGATAATGTGAGTCAATGCAATGTCTTCCGGGTGTGTTTGACTCACTTTGTCCCCCTCTGAGTCCACGTCCATGGAGCGAGGCCTGAGCTTGATGGGCTGGTCTTTGAAGATGTCACCGAAGCCAAAACCTCGAACCTAAAGGGTGGATCAAAGAGGCAAAGTGGCATGTAGCGTGATTCTTTCTTTTTTAAAGGAAAAATCCACTCAAACAGGCTTAAAACATCACCCTGTTAAGTATGTAGCTTAATTTCTTGTTTGTATAAGACGCTAGCCTAAACCAGAGTCACCACTGCTGCATGTTTACCTCCTACACTGCAAATAATCTGGGACTTACCAAGATTTAAAATTTAATTTTTTAGATAATTTGGCTTGTTTTAAAAGTTATTTACTCGTTTTTTGTCCTTGATTTTACAGTACAATCTTAAATTGAGCATTAAAAATATTATTTCAAGATTTCTTATCAAGTAAAATTTACATGGACAGATAGTTTCACTAGTTTTAAGTCATTTTCTTTTCAAATTTAGTGTTTATATCTTATATTTATATCACCTTTTTTGCAGTGTACTCCTCATGTTGTTGCCAAAATATGGCTAAATGCACAGCTTACATTTCTCCCTGGATTGTTATTGACTGGACATGAATCACTGCTAGCTCGGTTTCATCTACTTTGTCAGTCAAATCTGGAAGCACTGAGGTTCACAGGGTCAGCTCCAGCTAATAACTCATTCTGAATACTTACAGTCGTCCTCAAATGAATTCCCACCCTTCCATTAAAGAATAGACAAAATTCACAATAGTCACTCACATAACTAGAAACTGGAAAAAAGTAATAATAAATAAAAATTTGTTTAATTATAATTTAGTGAAACAAGACATTGCTTTGCAATTTTCGGTGAAAAGAATAATTTAAAAAAAAACAAAAAAAACTGTCAAATTAGAGCACTTTGCTGGTGAGCAGTGAGCCAGAATACCTGTCAACAGGTGCTGATTGAGAGTTATTTTTTAAAATATTTCAGTTGAACCACAATTCAAAAGCAGTCGTGATGTCCACTGAATTTTTATTAATTAATACTTTTGTCAATTTTAATTTATTTCAGTTTTTTTTTTCTTCTTTAACAGGAGGGTATGAATAAATTTGGACGGCTGTAAGAGACTCTCAGACTTTTGGTGGGATCATTCTTGTCTGAAGATGGCCTGAAACATTGCATAGAAAACACAATTTGCTGTCTTAGTATGTTAAAAAAAAAAAAAGAAAAGGCCCAGTTTTACTCCATTTCTGTCCACAAAGTGCAGCTTGTTCTGCAGCTTCTTTGTCTTGAGGTTTATTATTGTAGTGAAAGTAGTGTGGAGGAGTCAGAGTGGGAGGCTCAACCTTCAGCTATCAGGTGCTTCTCCTGTGACACCAACTCAGGAGGAAGAGGAGGCTTAAACTTTACAATTTGATGAATCTTATAGTTAGTTATGCAGCTACAGGTCTAAGCTGCTGGGGGACTTCCAATGCTACCACAGTTTGAGTTGTGTCCTCTCTTCAGCTATCTCTGGATGTGGAGCTATAAATGTTCTGCAGTTATCACCTCCACCAATCTTCAAACTGTCTGTTGTTTTCTTATGCGTTGTTTGTCAGTTTTCCATCTGCTATCCTCTTCTCTCTCTCTCTCTCTCTCTCTACCCTTTACCCTAAACCCGACCAGTCAAGGCAGATGGTCGCCCAGAAGATTTTCCTTCTTGGTAAAATAGAATTTTTTACTTTATTGGCAAACTTTGGATGTGTTGGCTTTCTCTGCACAACTTTTTAGGGTCTTCACCTTGCGATGACGGATGTTGTGAATCGTCACTGTGTAAATAAAACTGATTTGAAATTGTCAAGTAAAAAAATGCAGAAAACCACAGGCACGGTGCTGCTACTGCAACAAACAATTACTGTCATTATCTGGCAATTCTCTAAAGTCCCTCATTGTATCAGGAGGAAGACAGAAAGCTAAACCCTGCAAGCTGACAGGATTAGTTCATGTGGGCTGTTGTGTATGAAGGAAGTTTCTGTCATCGGCGGTTTGCAAAACACCATATAGACACGTTAACGAGAAAAAGAACACTAATCATTTTCACCAGATGTGACTGATTGTTTAGTAGGGACAACAACATCCACGCTATAAATCCTGACAGTCACAGTCCGGTACACTTTTGGTGCAGCAAAAAATTTAAAAACACATTACATTTTTTTTATTTCTGTTAAAAAACTAAAATATTCAAAAATGTGTAATTGGTCGTGATTCTTACTGTAAAAGCAACATCTGCATTCTGTTGATCACAAAGAACTTTCAGCTGTTTGTTCTTGAGGATAAAATGAATAAAACCAACAAAGGTCCACATTCAGAATTAACTTGAATTAACCAGTGAAGCCACTTGTACAGCTTAAGCCTTAAAAATAACCAAAGTATTGCTGCCTTTCTCTCTCTTTCCCCTACATTGTTTAGGGTTTAAAATGTAGTAAAATAGCAGAATAATCCCATCATTACTGCCCGAAGCTCTGACTTTACTTCATTTTTAAAATTAGAAGCCGTATTTTCACTATAACGCAGAGCAAGACAGCAATAGAAGAAACTTCTGAAGGCACTCCCTACATTAAATATGTGCAGAGGGCTATAAAAATGTTTGTCTCGCCACATGTAAAGAAAGAAATCAAATAAAATGTGACTTTTAACACCATTAAAATCTGGGAAAATAGTCAACTTTTACATCTGAGAAGCTGGTGAAGCTAAATTTGAGGCATTTTTGTTTAAAAATGACAAAGATTGGCATTCATTTTGTAATAAAGTAGTGATTTTAGCTTCGGAGGGCTGGTTTTTTTTCTTAAGGGGGTAATAAAACTGTCATGTTGATGCCACTGAGGGTCTGATGACACAGTTTTGCCCTCAAAGGTTCATTAAACACGACTGCAGAGGAATGTGAAGGAGACTAATGGACACCTAGAGGATACATTTAGCACCCAATAAACACATCTGATGAATTACCTTCTTGGGCTGGATTTCTGACCCTGTTTCCGAGCGAGTGTCCGTTCCATCGCTTTCACTGCCTGGACTGTCCTTATCTACACAAACACAAAAAACACTCACTTTAGACTCAGCAGAACGCCGAAACACTCGTAGAAATCTATACAATTCGTAATGAGAGCGAGTTGTTTCAGATTTTTTTGTATATCATGGTGGCGTTTTCCCGCCGTCTGATTGGCTGAGACTCACTGTTGCGGCCGCTGCGGAGTTCCTCCTGCGAGGTGTCCAACGACGGCGTCTCCGAGTCGATCTGAATCTCTTTGGTGAAGTTGGAGGGAAACATTCCAGTCTTCCCATTAAGAACTCCCTCCCACCAGCCCTCCTCCACCTGGACGCATACAGACACACAACACAGACACGGTAACACAACCATAGATTCAGCTGTACAAACAACAGAAAACCACAAGAATGGCGTCCACAGATTTTTTAAAAAGCTTCACCGCTGCTATTTATTGATGTTTATTTTGCCAGTATGGAAGCAACCAGCATCAGAAATACGAAGGAAGAACAAACTAAGAGAAACACACTCTAGCTGAGGTTAAAGTAAAGTAATTTTGGCACTAAGGCACAAAATTAGCTGTTTTTCACCTGAAAACACAGCATTTTTAACTTTTAATCTCATACTTTAGATGTTGTCATAATGTTAACTTTGTATCACATAAATCTACTTCATATCTTTCTGTTTGCAATTATTTACCTTCTTTTTTTTTAATCTCATGAAATCTCAAATATGAGAAAGTCAGCATCTTTCATATTTTTTTATTTTTAGCCCAAAAAAATATGAGTGTTTCCATGTCATAATTTGTTATATTTAGCAAAAAAAAAACATAAACAAACTCTTAACTTAAATATAACTAAACAAAACAAATAAAAAAATATACTTCATGATTTAGGTTTATTTCATTTTATTTGATTTTGGTTTTTTTGTTTGTTTTTTCTTTTTACAAAAAATGCACCAATTCTGGTCAAAATCAAGTATTCATGGCAAAATTATTCAATTAAAAATATTTAAATTAGTTGTGTTTATAATTTTTTTTAAAGGATTTTGTTTTGCTCATAACTGAGAATGTTTTAATTGTAGTTTTTATGTCAATAAATAAATACATATGAGAAGGTAAACATATCATTTTTACGTCTTATCAGAAAAATATTAGTTCGATTTTGTGGTGATAATTTTTTATATTATAGTAAAATATGTACATCCTTTAATTTTCATATTTTATCTAACAAGTTTAAAAAAATAAAAAATCTTGATTTTTGAGTTTTTATGTCATAATCTTGACTTTTTTATAATTAAGTGATTCTTATGTTTTCAATAAAAACAAACACAACATTAAAAGCTGTTTTTTCATCTCATATTTTGCCTTTGTAAGCAAAACATCTAAATGAAAGTGAATATATATGATTTATTTACAGGAAACATTGGTCCATGTGCAGCCAAAGTGAGAAGATGCAGTCAGCTAACATCTACCTCTACTATGTGATGCTCAGGTTGAACTTTCATGTCGTCATAAAGCAGCTGCCACATCTCACAGCCGTGTTTGTGTTATTTTGGGATGACTTTTTGCTCACCGGTTTAAAACGGAGGGAAATCTGTCTTACCTCTGCTATGACCTCAATGACGTCGCCTATTTTCAGCTCCAGCTCGTCTTCATGCTGAGGCACGTAGCTGAACGCAGCCTTACATCTCCGTTTGCGGATTTGGTCTCCTGCGACACACACACACATATATCTTGAGCTTACATGTGACACGGTGAGCTCACACACTCCTGCATATAATCCAGTCCTCACAGCGAGCGAGCAGGTGTTCTGTAATCATTTAATAAAACCTTCACGGCTGACGTTTGACATGTTGACCTTTGAGCTTTCCGTCAGAGGACATCTAACCAGACAGCTTCCCAACTGGCCTTGCAGTTGTTTGTCTTACACTCATTAGCCTCCTCATTACTCCTGACTCATCCCACACCAGCTGGAGCACTAAGACATGACCCTGCACTTCCTCTTTACTCCACCAGGTGGCACTGCGCTTCACCTTTCGTTTTTAGGTATGTACAGTATGTGCAGGGGCGAGTTTAATGGACCCTGATGTTGAATGGAGGAGACACGTCTATAAAGTATGTCTGCAAGTGTGTTAAGTTAAAAGCCCTGGTGGTCATTTTGTGCATCTTTGAGATCACTTTGTGTTTCTGTAGCAGTTTTTGCATTTCTGTGATCAGCTTGCACTTCTAAATGGTCATTTTGTTGTAATTGTTCTGTCATTTTGTGGTTTTTCACTCACTGCAGTAACTTTTGTCATCATTTTGCAATCATTTAGTTCCTCTCTGTGGTTGTTTTCTGTCTGGTTTTAGTCCTTTTTCATGTTTTTGCGGTCGTTATAACAACTCCTTGTGGGCGTCTTATGTCTCTTTGTGATCACTTTATATCTCTTTACGGTCGTTCTGCATCACTGTGTTGCAACTCTGTGCTTGTTTTGCATTTCTTGGTGGTTCTTTTGCATTTTTCTGGGTGCTGCTTTGCATCCCTTTGCAGGTGTTAAATGCCTCCTTGCAATCATGTTGTATTTCTCTCTTGCCGTATTGTGACTCTTTGTAGTTGTTTTGCATCCCTGTGTTTGTTTTGCATCTTGTAGCAGTTGTTTTTTGTCTCTTTGTGTTCGTTTCACATCTGTTTGTGGTTTTTAACTCACTGCAGTCATTTTTGTCATCTTTTTGTATGACTTTGTGGTTGTTTTAAGTGCCTTTGCAATCATTTAGTACCTCTCTGTGGTTGTGTTCTGTCTGGTTTTAGTCATTTTTCATGTTTAAGTGGTCGTTTTAACAACTCCTTGTGGGCATTTTATGTCTCTTTGCGATCTTTTGCATGTATTTTCTATCTCTGTGTTTGTTTTACGTCTCTTTCTCCTCACTTTTCATCTCTTTGTAGCTGTTTTGCAGCTCTTTTAGGTCATTTCATGTTACTATGTGGCCACTTTTCATCTCTTTACGGTTGTTTTGCATCGTTGTGTTGCAACTCTGCACTTGTTTTGCATTTCTTGGGGGTTATTTTGCATTTTTCTGCGTGCTGCTTTGCATCCCTTTATCGGTGTTCTATGTCTCCTTGCAGTCGGAGACTGGTGGCCGGAGACGGCCGGAGACTGGGGCCCGGAGACGGCCGAGCGCGGGGCGGGAGACTGGGAGCCGGAGACTGGGGGCCGGAGACTGGTGGCCGGAGACTGGGGGCCGGAGATGGCCGAGCCCGGAGACTGGTGGCCGGAAACTGGGGGGCGGAAACGACCGATCCCAGAGACTGGTGGCCGGAGACTGGGGTACGGAGACTGGGGGCCGGCGACGGCCGAGCCCGGAGTCGGAGACTGGGAGCCGGAGACGGCCGAGCCCGGAGCCGGAGAATACGGGCCGGAGACTGGGGGCCGGGGACAGCCGCGCCCAGGGCCGGACACTGGGGGCCGGAGACGGCCGAGCCCGGGGCCGGAGACTGAGGGGCCGGAGACTGGGGGGCCGGAGACCGCCGAGACTGAGAGCCCGGAGACTGAGGGGCCGGAGACTGGGGGCCGGACACGGCCGAGCCCAGGGACGGAGACTGGGGGCCGGGGACGGCCGAGCCCGGGGCCGGAGACTGTGGGCCGGAGACGGCCGAGACTGAGAACCCGGAGACTGAGGGGCCGGAGNTGGGCCGGAGACGGCCGAGACTGAGAACCCGGAGACTGAGGGGCCGGAGACGGCCGAGCCCAGGGACGGAGACTGGGGGCCGGGGACGGCCGAGCTCGCGACCGGAGAATGGGGGCCGGAGACGGCCGAGCCCGGGGCGAGAGACTGGGAGCCGGAGACTGGGGGCGGGAAACGACCGATCCCGGAGACTGGTGGCCGGAAACGACTTAGCCCGGGGCCGGAGACTGGGAGCCGGAAACTGGGGGCCGTAGACTGGGGACCGGCGACGGCCGAGCCCGTGGCCGGAGACTGTGGGCCGGAGACGGCCGACACTGGGGACGGAGACTTTGGGCCGGGGACGGCCGAGCCCAGGGCCGGAGACTGCCGAGAGACTGGGAGCCGGCGACTGGGGGCCGGAAACGACCGAGACCGGGGCCGGAGACTGGTGGCCGGCGACGGCCGAGCCCGGAGACTGGGGGCCGTAGACTGGGGGCCGGAGACGGAGAATGGGGGCCGGAGGCTGGGGGCCGGAGACGGCCGAGCCCGGGGCCGGAGACTGGCGGCCGGAGACGGCCGAGCCCGGGGCCGGAGACTGGGGGGCCGGAGACCGCCGAGACTGAGGGGCCGGAGACTGAGGGGCCGGAGACTGGGGGCCGGACACGACCGAGCCCAGGGCCGGAGACTGCCGAGAGACTGGGAGCCGTCGACTGGGGGCCGGAAACGACCGAGACCGGGGCCGGAGACTGGTGGCCGGCGACGGCCGAGCCCGGAGACTG